>NC_041387.1:303387739-303427478 GCF_002162155.2 Triticum dicoccoides
GTTGGATGAACAGTGAGCGGTGGGGGTGGATGAACAGGACCCCATGGTGTTGCCTCTGGATGAACAGGAAGCCGATCGATCGAGACGGTTAGGGCTAGATGAACAGGACACCATGAAGGGGTGGATAAACAGGACGACCCCGTGGAGGGATGGATCAACAGTAGACGGTGGAGGGGTGGATGAACAGTAGCATGTGGAGGGGTGGTTGAACATGAGCCCGTGGAGAGGGGTGGTTGAACAGTAGCCGGTAGAGTAGCGCGCGGTGGAGGCTGGATAGGAGCCCGTGGATGAACAGTCGTAGGTGGAGGCTGGAGGAGGTCGACGGTGGATGAACAGTAGCCCGTGGAGGCTGGAGGAGGTCCAACGTATCTATAATTTTTGATTGTTCCATGCTATTATATTACCCCTTTTGGATGTTTATGGCTTTATTTTACACATTTATATCATTTTTGGGACTAACCTACTAACAGGAGGCCCAGCCCGTATTAATGTTTTTTTGCCTATTTCAATATTTTGAAGAAAAGGAATATCAAACGGAGTCCAAACGGAATGAAACCTTCGGGAGCGTGATTTTTGGAACGAACGTGATCCAGAGAACTTGGAGTGCAAGTCAAGAAGCTTGCGAGGCGGCCAGGAGACAGGAGGGCATGCCCACCCCCTCTGGGCGTGCCCCCTATCTCTTGGGCCCCACACGCGGAGACCGACGTACTTCTTCCTCCTATATATACCTACGTACCCCGAAACCATCCAGGGAGCCAACAAAACACAATTTCCAACATCGTAACCTTTTGTATCCGTGAGATCCCATCTTGGAGCCTTCACCGGCGCTTCGCCAGAGGGGGAATCTACCATGGAGGGCTTCTACATCAACACCATAGCCCCTCCGATGAGTTGTGAGTAGTTTACCACAGACCTTCAGGTCCATAGTTATTAGCTAGATGGCTTCTTCTCTCTATTTGGATCTCAATACAATGTTCTCCCCCTCTATTGTGGAGATCTATTCGACGTAAACTCTTTTTATAGTGTGTTTGTCGAGATCCGATAAATTGTGGGTTTATGATCAAGTTTATCTATGAATAATATTTGAATCTTCTCCGAATTATTTTATGTATGATTGAGTTATCTTTGCAAGTCTTTTCAAATTATCAGTTTGGTTTGGCCTATTAGATTGATCTTTCTTGCCATGGGAGAAGTGCTTAGCTTTGGGTTCAATCTTGCGGTGTCCTTACCCAGTGACAGAAAGGGTTGCAAGGCACGTATTGTGTTGTTGCTATCGAGGATAAAAAGATGGGGTTTATATCATATTGCTTGAGTTTATCCCTCTACATCATGTCATCTTTCTTAATGCGTTACTCTGTTCTTATGAACTTAATACTCTAGATGCATCCTGGATAGCGGTTGATGTGTGGAGTAATAGTAGTAGATGCAGGCAGGAGTCGGTCTACTTGTCACGGACGTGATGCCTATATACATGATCATGCCTAGATAATCTCATAATTATTCACTTTTCTATCAATTGCTCGACAGTAATTTGTTCACCCACCGTAATATTTATGCTATCTTGAGAGAAGCCACTAGTGAAACCTATGGCCCCCGGGTCTATCCTTTATCATATAAACTTCCAATCTAGTTTTATTTGCATCTTTACTTTTTGCATCTATATTATAAAATACCAAAAATATATTTATCTTATAATATTATCTCTATTAGATCTTACTTTCGCAAGTAGCCGTGAAGGGATTGACAACCCCTTTATTGTGTTGGTTGCGAGTTCTTTGTTTGTTTGTGTAGGTGCGTGGAACTTTTAAGGAGCCTCCTGCTGGATTGATACCTTGGTTCTCAAAAACTGAGGGAAATACTTACACTAGTATTGCTGCATCACCCTTTCCTCTTCAAGGAAAACCAACGCAAGCTCAAGACGTAGCAAGAAGGATTTCTGGCGCCGTTGCCGGGGAGGTCTTCACTCAAGTCAAGACATACCAAGTACCCATCACAAACTCATCTCCCTTGCATTTACATTATTTGACACTTGCCTCTTGTTTTCCTCTCCCCCACTTCACCCTTTCCATTTTATTTTCCCTCTCTTTCCCAGTCTTCTCCTCTCTTTTCCACTTTTTCCATTTGCTCATTTACCTTGTCGTTATGTCTAGTTCCTTATCCGCTCCTATGTCTCCCAAGTTTGAAGTTCTTCACTTCAAGCAAAGGCAAGGAGAAAACTTAAAAGATGCTTCGCATAGGATGATGGAATCTTATCGCAAGTGCACCCTAGATGTGAACTTTAAAATTCTTCTTCGCAATTTTTATGTTGGGTTAAATATGACGCATACACAACTCTTGGATTGCATTGCTAAGGGAAACTTTATTGAAATTGATACCAGTATTGCGCATGAAGTTATAGAGGGAATAGTGGTAACACTACCTCAAAAGGGAGGACCACATCCTACCCAAGAAGAAACCCAAGTGTTTGGAAAGATTTGCGAAGTAACAAAAATATTACAAAAGTCTCTTGAGCCTCTTAAAAGTTGTAACGCCCCAAGACCGGAGCTTCAGTTGCCTTCCAGGGTTTCCAGTTTTCGCCGTGTGTTTCATTTGTGCCTGCCCTTTTATTTTTGCATTGCATCATGTCATCATGCCCTCATCTCATAAATCTTTTGCAACTCAGCTAAATAAATTGCATGGGTATTTGATCCATCTAAATCGAGGGAAGTCACTTGTGATATCTCTTTATAACATATTGAAGCCTCTCAATATTATTAGAGAGCTAAAATAAAAATATTCCATTCTTTTGGAATTAACCAAAACACACTTGAAATATCCCCACTCCCTTTCTACTTCAAGTTTGGTCCCCAAACTTTGCCAACATTTCTTTTCCCATTTATCGAGGTTCCTCCTAAATTCTCAACATTTTTGGACTCTTCTAAATCCTAGTCCTTGTTCAAACCTTTTAAATTAAATTCAAATGACTTTGAATTTAATTCTTGCAATCTTGCCCACTCCATTTTTCTTGGGTCAAACTCATTTTTGCGAGTCCGGAAAAATTATCCCCATGTCCTACTTCTTCCCCTAACCCCTCTTTCTTTTTTTTCCTATCTCTGTTTTGTTTTTTTTATTTTCTTTAGAGAGAGAGAGAGAAGGAGCCCAGCAGCCTGGGCCTCCCATCCTCCCGCGCCGGCCCAAGGCCAAGGCCCAGCCGCCCCCACCAATCCCTCCTAACCCTAGCTAACCCTGCCCGATCCCCATCTCTTCCCCTCGTCCATACCCCGCCGCCAGGAGCCATCTCTCACTCGATCCCCCTCCTCTCGCCCTCTCCCTCGAGCTCCTACGGGGACCGCATCGCCAGGCCGCCGCCCGCTCCTCCCTCGACCCCGCCAGAAGCGAGCGCTGCCGAGCAGCTCCTTCGCCTCCGCTTCGTCGCCGTCCTCCATGGCGTCGCCTCCCCAAGCTCCGCCTCGCCGGATCCACGTCGTCGCCCCCGTCTCGAGCCCCGCCGACGTCCAGCCTCCTCGACCTCGACCTCGACCTCCTCTGCTTCCCTCGTCCTCGCTCGATCTCGAGCAGGGGAGCAGGCACGTCATCGCTCCCTCTGCCATGGAGCTGGCGTCCCCTCGCGTCGCGCCGCCGGTCTCCTCTTCGAGCACGAGCTCCACCTCCCCTGCTGCACGTCAAGGCCGATGCCGACCGCATCGTCCAACGCCAAGTCCCGGCCTCCTCTACTTTGTGGCGACCACCACCATGGTCGCGGCTACCATCAACCAACCGCGCGGCTCGCCCCCTGTCTCGGTCGTGCCAAGTTCCCTGCTCCGCCTCCACACGCCGCCCGCACACGCTACCAACAGCCAGCAGCTTGAGCTGCCTCCATGCATCTCCGGTGACCTCCCGAGGCAGGGCCTTGACGAGTCCCTCGATGCCCTCCAGATGTGTCAATGCCTTTGTTTGAACCATGTACAACTACACGGTGATGCGCCAAGTACCCCCTCGGATCGTCAAGTTCGACTACATGGAACCGACGAGTACCTCTACGATGACCCTGGATGTCTACGAGATGTGTATCACTACCGCCGGTGTGATTTTTGTCAAGTCCGACTACGACGTGCACGACTACATTCGATGTGGATTTCGTCAAGTACTCCTTCGGGTCGCCAAGTTCATCTACGAAAACATGTACCATCTACCGTCGCCCGAAGACCCGTGTACCACTACCGACGCCGTGCACGACTACTTCGCACGACAACAATTGAACAACTACTTCCACTACGCCCGAATACCGTGGATGCGACAAGTTCCTCTCCGGACATGTACGACTACCGTTGCCAAGATCGCGAGTACCTCTACCGTCGCCGTGAACAACTACTTCCCTCGACGACTCGAACCGCTCCAAAAATGCACGCTTCAAAGGTATAACCGCCGAGAACGACCGCCGTGGACCGAATGCATGTGTTGAATGAGATGCTCGAGTTTTGCACCGTGATCGAATCGTCCTTGCGATGCCCCTCTTTTGCCGTGCCACCGTCCCGTGGGAACCCGGAAGCCGGGATCACCCCACCATCTTGCATGACACGCTCACGCCTCCTTTTGCACCGGTATCTCTGTGAGCTACCGGAACCGATATGTTGCCGTGGCATCATTTTCGGATATGTTGCCGTGGCACCATTTTTGTTTCGCCGCCGTGGCACCTTTTTCCTTCCGCCATGGCGACAAATGCTTCATAACATGCTCATGTCAACATTTTCATAAAATTGCTTAAAACTTGTATATGTCATCCGCATCATGATAACAACATTTAAAATGTTTAAAATTGTTGCTTGCTTTAAATTGCTAAATGATATGGGGATTCTCCGGAATTGTTGTTTGTTGCTTCCGGCCTCATTTAACCTTGACTAGATAGGTAGTTTTCATTTGCTTCACCCTCTTGCCATGCTTAACAACATTTAATATTGTTGGGTACATAAACGGGATCAAACTAAATAACTTATCGTGGTGCTTCGTCAATATGCAGTTGCATATTGAGCTCCATTTAATTTGTAGGATTGTTTGTGCACTTTGCCATGCCATGCCTCATTAAACCGGACATGCATCATACTTGTTTGCGCATCATGCCATGTTTATGTGATGGTTGTTTACTATGTTGTTTGTTTCTTTCCGGGTTGCTTCTCTCGTTAGCTTCGGTTTCGTTCCGGAGTTGTGAGGATTCGTTCATCTACGACCGATTGTCTTCTTCTTGGACTCGTTCTTCTTCCTTGCGGGATTTCAGGCAAGATGATCATACCCTCGAAATCACTACTATCTTTGCTATGCTAGTTTGCTCGCTCTTTTGCTATGCCATTGCTACGATGCCTACCATTTGCTTGTCAGCCTCCCAAATTGCCATGTTCAGCCTTTAACCCACCATGTCCTAGCAAACCGTTGATTGGCTATGTTACCGCTTTGCTTAGCCCCTCTTATAGCGTTGTTAGTTGCAGGTGAAGATTGAAGTTTGTTCCTTGTTGGAACATGGAGATGTTGTTCCTTGTTGGAACATGTTTACTTGTTGGGATATCACAATATATCTTACTTAATTAATGCATCTATATACTTGGTAAAGGGTGGAAGGCTCGGCCTTATGCCTGGTGTTTTGTTCCACTCTTGCTGCCCTAGTTTCCGTCATATCGGTGTTATGTTCCCGGATTTTGCGTTCCTTACACGGTTGGGCTATAATGGGAACCCCTTGACAGTTCGCCTTAAGTAAAGCTCCTCCAGCAATGCCCAACATTGGTTTTACCATTTGCACTAACAACCTACCACCTTCCCTTGGGTTCTGCAGACTCAAGGGTCATCTTTATTCTAACCCCCCCGGGCCAGTGCTCCTCTGAGTGTTGGTCCGAACTGAGCTGCCTGCGGGGCCACCTCGGGGAAACTTGAGGGTTGGTTTTACTCGTAGATAGACTCATCTGAGTGTGCCCTGAGAAAGAGATATGTGCAGCTCCTATCGGGATTTGTCGGCACATTCGGGCGGTGTTGCTGGTTTAGTTTTACCCTGTCGAAATGTCTTGTTGTACCGGGATACCGAGTCTGATCGGAGTGTCTCGGGTGGAGGTCTATTCCTTCGTTGACCGTGAGAGCTTGTCATGGGCTAAGTTGGGACACCCCTGTAGGGTATTATCTTTCGAAAGCCGTGCCCGCGGTTATGGGCAGATGGGAATTTGTTAACGTCCGGTTGTAGAAAACCCGAAGTTGACCTTAATTAAAATACATCAACCGTGTGTGTAACCGTGATGGTCTCTTTCCGGCGGAGTCCGGGAAGTGAACACGGTGTTGGAGTTATGTTTGACGTAGGTTGCTATAGGATCACTTCTTGATCATACTTTTATCGACCGTGCTTTGCCTTCTCTTCTCGCTCTCTTTTGCGATTGTAGCCACCATATATGCTAGTCGCTTGCTGCAGCTCCACCTCATTACTCCATCCTTCCTATAAGCTTAAATAGTCTTGATCTCGCGGGTGCGAGATTGCTGAGTCCCCGTGGCTCACAGATACTTCCAAAACCAGTTTGCAGGTGCCTATGTTACCGTGCAGATGACGCAACCAAGCTCAAGGAGGAGCTCGATGAAGATCTTGCCCTTTGTGTTGTTTCGTTCTAGTTGATCAGTAGTGGAGCCCAGTTGGGGTCCTTTGTCGCATTTGGGGTTCTTCTTTTATTTTGGTTCCGTAGTCGGACCTTGATTGTATCTGGATGATGTAATGCTTTATTCATGTAATTGTGTGAAGTGGCGATTGTAAGCCAACTATGTATCTCTTTCCCTTATGTATTACATGGGTTGTGTGAAGATTACCTCACTTGCGACATTGCTTTCAATGCGGTTATGCCTCTAAGTCGTGCTTCGACACGTGGGAGATATAGCCGCATCGAGGGCATTACAAGTTGGTAATCAGAGCCTTCCCCGACCTTAGGAGCCCCCACTGATTGATCGTTTTTAGCGGCGGAGTTGTGTCTAGAAAAATGTTTTGAGTCATTTAGGAATTATATATCGGAGAGTTTAGGAATTCTTTTTACTTCCCAGTCTCCTCATCGCTCTGGTAAGGCATCCTGACGTAGAGTTTTGACTCTTCTCTTCTCAAATTTCACTAAATTTTTTTTAGGATCACGCGGGTATCTTGGAATTGTTCCGATGGTTTTACGATGAGAACATTGTCTTGGTGCCTCCTGTCAGGGGTTTAGTGGAAGTGTCCCGGGGAGTTGAGCTCTGAGGTGTTGTCGTCATAATTTTATCGTTGCAGTTCTGGAATACCTGAGTTTAGTACGCCGACATCAAAAATCTCTTTTATGCAGTTCGTTGGTGAGATAACCCCGATAACCCAGTACTGAGGTGAGTACGGGAGTATTGCCATAACTTGTATAACGGATGCTTTTCGAAGGTTGAGGTAGATGATTTCCGAAGGTTTCTTGGTTATGTGTTGAAGGATGGATACAGCTGGATGTAGGATTTGTTAGTTTTGGGTGAGATATTATGCTTCCCCTGTATCCCCAACACCTGATTGCATAACCTGAAAATTTCGGGAGTTTCATAGGTGGGTATTCAAGTAGCTCTTAGGATATCTTTCCGACGGATGTATGATATGAAATTGGGGTTCGACGTCTAGTGGTCCGCCTATTCACGGTCGATTTTACAGTGGTCTCGTTGTGTCTTAAAGAGTCCTTGGCTATGCCGACTCGGGGACGCTTCGTATGTCATGTGCACTGCCTTGTACATGATGGTGCTGTACGATCGAGCCCGTGTAGGCCCCACCACGAAAACTTCGGACGAAATCTCTATCATATGTTTGTTCCGGCTTATTCTGCAAGGCAGTCCTTTGTTTTTTGTTTTGAGTTGTGGTATTCGAGTTGCTTCAATGTCAAATGTTGATTCCATACCTTTTCCAAATGGTGTTCTCATATTCCTATGTGAATACTAATCCTTCTTGATCATCGAGTCTGTCTTGTCAATCCTTTTTTTTTAACCGGTGTGTCTCTCCTCAAGTGGATCCGTTCACGTCAACATTTGCAAGATCATTTATCACTTCTTCTCAACGCTGTTTGTTTCATCCGTCTCCAAGTTGCCTTTGTTTTTCCCACCCTCCCTCCCTTTTGTTTTTCTTCAAGGACTAAGATTTCTTCTTCAAGTATCCATCTTATTCATGTGAAGCCTCCCCACTCTTTTTTTTCCGTCAATATTCTTATCCGGTGATTCTCATAAAGATTCTAACGGAGTTTCTAGTTCATCATTCTTCATTCTTTTTCTTCTCCGGTGTTGCCAATTCAAGCTTTCGGTGTTGATCATATCCTTTCCTCGTTTCAAATACCTTCTCATGCCGGTGCACCTCATATTCATTCACTTCTCGCTATTTAATTCTTCCGGAGTGCTCAAGATATCTCGAAGATTCGTGTTTCCACTATGCATTCGTTCAAGATCTTTCGAGGATGTTCTCTCATTCAAGTCTTTTATCTCAACCGGTGCATTATCTCTCTTCAAATTGTTCAACGGTGTTCTTTTGAGTGGGCCCTAACCCACAGGTCTTTTCCCAGGATCTTACCTGACTCTTCTATTTTCCCAGAGCTATCCTAAATTCTTCTCCAAGTTTGACGTAAGAATGAGTTATCATTAGTCAAATGCTTTTCTCCAAGATCTTTCAAATTCTTTTCATAGTTGGCTCAACCTCTTCGCTTTTGATTCTTCCGGTGTGCCTCAATAATTCTTGGTGGTGTTTCTCGTTGTCATTCTAATCATTTGAAGACCGAAGAAGAGTTTCTCTTTAATCTTGCTCTATTCTCTTCAAGATTCGTGGTGCTAGCTTGTTGCCATCCTCTCATAATTGTTTTCGATTGTGAGAATCTTTTTCACCCATCAGGAGATATTCAAGAGTCTTCTCAGTTTGTCATCCGGAGTCCATCAATTCAGGTTTATTCATTCTCAGCCGTCAGTTATCATTCTCCTATCTTGCCGGTGCATCTATCGAATATCCTCTAATCAGTTTTTGATCTCTTTGTTCTCATGTATCTAGTTTGTCTCAAGCACCTTCGTTCATTTGCTAATTCTTACCGGTGATGCACCCCTACTTCGATCATTTTCAATTTTTACGGTGGTTCTTTCAAGATCTCTCTTCCTTGTTCATCATATCAATTCATTTGTTGTTCCAATCCTACCGGTGGTTCTTTGAAGACCTTCTCAAGTTTACGCTATATCTCTTTTAATCCTTTCTACGAGAATAAGTAGTATGCCAAATCCGTTGATTGTCGTCAATTTAATTGGTGAAGGATAAGCATAACATAATTCTTATTCTTGTTCATCCAAGTGATTAATTCTTTATTCCGGAGGCCCTTAAAATTCTCGGTTTCATTTGTTTCATCTTCTCTTTTTCCCGGAGTTCCAAGCTCTAATTATCACGGAGATCCATCTAAATCATTGCAAGGATTCACCTTGTGTTTTCAATTTCTCTTTCTTTTCATTCCTTTTGTTTACCAGAGTTCTTCATGGAGGTTCTACATGATGGTTCATCAAGGATTTAATTCCCTTCTCAAAGTTTTCATCGAGATTCTTTCCTAAGGAGCTCAAGCTTTCTTCATATGGTAATCCGGAGTGCAATTCCTTCTACCATATTTTGGAGGTGGTATTATGTCATTCTTGATAATTTGAGTTCATGTTCCATGATTCACATGTTGTTAAGTATGAGATATTTTAAATCCATCAACCTCTTCGTTGGAGTTATCTCGGGTTATATTTCACCTAAAGCCTTCCCTATGGCTTGTTGCTATCTATGTTGGTTATAAATGACACAAGTTATTCATCTATCCTCCCGGTGAAATAAGTTTCCCGTCTCCTTGTTCTTACCAATCAAATTTATTCCGTGAGTGGCAAGTTGTCACCTCATAGTTTTGAGACGTCTTCTATAAGTCCATATCAAGCTTATCCTTTTCGTTGTTGGTTTTCCAACAACTCCGTTCGACCCGTTTCCAAAGGATGCCTTCTCAAGCTCTTTTGTGGCAGAAGTTGGCATTTTCTCCTCAATTCTCCTATTTCAATTATCCATCTTCTATTCTTTTGTTCCGGAGTCATAGTGATGTTGCTATCTTCAACCTTTCCTTTTGTTTTTGTCAGGACCTTGTTCCTTTCTTGCTTATTCATTTAACCGGATTGTCGTGCCTTCTTTTCAAGTTATATCACCTTATCAAGTTCTTATTCAATTCCTCCCTTTTCTACCGGAGTGCTGCCCGAATTTGGTCTTCCTTGATCCCCTTCCTTAATCGGAGTGTTTTCTATGTATATCTTCCCTTCAACCTCAAGGATTTCGCAATGTTCTTTGTCCCTCTTTTCTAACGGAGTGTTTTTCAACTTCGTTCACCTTCGTTGTGTTATTTTCTCAAATTTGTTCAACCTCGCAAGGTTCTTTGGTTTCACTCCTTTGTCGTAAGAAGCAACTTAGTTTACCGTTTCTCTTCCTTTTCCGTTTTCCCTCCGGTACCATTCTAGATCTCGGGACGAGATCCTCTCGTAGTGGTGGAGTGTTGTAACGCCCCAAGACCGGAGCTTCAGTTGCCTTCCAGGGTTTCCAGTTTTCGCCGTGTGTTTCATTTGTGCCTGCCCTTTTATTTTTGCATTGCATCATGTCATCATGCCCTCATCTCATAAATCTTTTGCAACTCAGCTAAATAAATTGCATGGGTCTTTGATCCATTTAAATCGAGGGAAGTCACTTGTGATATCTCTTTATAACATATTGAAGCCTCTCAATATTATTAGAGAGCTAAAATAAAAATATTCCATTCTTTTGGAATTAACCAAAACACACTTGAAATATCCCCACTCCCTTTCTACTTCAAGTTTGGTCCCCAAACTTTGCCAACATTTCTTTTCCCATTTATCGAGGCTCCTCCTAAATTCTCAACATTTTTGGACTCTTCTAAATCCTAGTCCTTGTTCAAACCTTTTAAATTAAATTCAAATGACTTTGAATTTAATTCTTGCAATCTTGCCCACTCCATTTTTCTTGGGTCAAACTCATTTTTGCGAGTCCGGAAAAATTATCCCCATGTCCTACTTCTTCCCCTAACCCCTCTTTCTTTTTTTTCCTATCTCTGTTTTGTTTTTTTTATTTTCCTTAGAGAGAGAGAGAGAGAGAGAAGGAGCCCAGCAGCCTGGGCCTCCCATCCTCCCGCGCCGGCCCAAGGCCAAGGCCCAGCCGCCCCACCAATCCCTCCTAACCCTAGCTAACCCTGCCCGATCCCCATCTCTTCCCCTCGTCCATACCCCGCCGCCAGGAGCCATCTCTCGCTCGATCCCCCTCCTCTCGCCCTCTCCCTCGAGCTCCAACGGGGACCGCATCGCCAGGCCGCCGCCCGCTCCTCCCTCGACCCCGCCAGAAGCGAGCACTACCGAGCAGCTCCTTCGCCTCCGCTTCGTCGCCGTCCTCCATGGCGTCGCCTCCCCAAGCTCCGCCCCGCCGGATCCACGTCGTCGCCCCCGTCTCGAGCCCCGCCGACGTCCAGCCTCCTCGACCTCGACCTCGACCTCCTCTGCTTCCCTCGTCCTCGCTCGATCTCGAGCAGGGGAGCAGGCACGTCATCGCTCCCTCTGCCATGGAGCTCGCGTCCCCTCGCGTCGCGCCGCCGGTCTCCTCTTCGAGCACGAGCTCCACCTCCCCTGCTGCACGTCAAGGCCGATGCCGACCGCATCGTCCAACGCCAAGTCCCGGCCTCCTCTACTTTGTGGCGACCACCACCATGGCCGCGGCTACCATCAACCAACCGCGCGGCTCGCCCCCCGTCTCGGTCGTGCCAAGTTCCCTGCTCCGCCTCCACACGCCGCCCGCACACGCTACCAACAGCCAGCAGCTTGAGCTGCCTCCATGCATCTCCGGTGACCTCCCGAGGCAGGGCCTTGACGAGTCCCTCGATGCCCTCCAGATGTGTCAATGCCTTTGTTTGAACCATGTACAACTACACGGTGATGCGCCAAGTACCCCCTCGGATCGTCAAGTTCGACTACATGGAACCGACGAGTACCTCTACGATGACCCTGGATGTCTACGAGATGTGTATCACTACCGCCGGTGTGATTTTTGTCAAGTCCGACTACGACGTGCACGACTACATTCGATGTGGATTTCGTCAAGTACTCCTTCGGGTCGCCAAGTTCATCTACGAAAACATGTACCATCTACCGTCGCCCGAAGACCCGTGTACCACTACCGACGCCGTGCACGACTACTTCGCACGACAACAATTGAACAACTACTTCCACTACGCCCGAATACCGTGGATGCGACAAGTTCCTCTCCGGACATGTACGACTACCGTTGCCAAGATCGCGAGTACCTCTACCGTCGCCGTGAACAACTACTTCCCTCGACGACTCGAACTGCTCCAAAAATGCACGCTTCAAAGGTATAACCGCCGAGAACGACCGCCGTGGACCGAATGCATGTGTTGAATGAGATGCTCGAGTTTTGCACCGTGATCGAATCGTCCTTGCGATGCCCCTCTTTTGCCGTGCCACCGTCCCGTGGGAACCCGGAAGCCGGGATCACCCCACCATCTTGCATGACACGCTCACGCCTCCTTTTGCACCGGTATCTCTGTGAGCTACCGGAACCGATATGTTTCCGTGGCATCATTTTCGGATATGTTGCCGTGGCACCATTTTTGTTTCGCCGCCGTGGCACCTTTTTCCTTCCGCCATGGCGACAAATGCTTCATAACATGCTCATGTCAACATTTTCATAAAATTGCTTAAAACTTGTATATGTCATCCGCATCATGATAACAACATTTAAAATGTTTAAAATTGTTGCTTGCTTTAAATTGCTAAATGATATGGGGATTCTCCGGAATTGTTGTTTGTTGCTTCCGGCCTCATTTAACCTTGACTAGATAGGTAGTTTTCATTTGCTTCACCCTCTTGACATGCTTAACAACATTTAATATTGTTGGGTACATAAACGGGATCAAACTAAATAACTTATCGTGGTGCTTCGTCAATATGCAGTTGCATATTGAGCTCCATTTAATTTGTAGGATTGTTTGTGCACTTTGCCATGCCATGCCTCATTAAACCGGACATGCATCATACTTGTTTGCGCATCATGCCATGTTTATGTGATGGTTGTTTACTATGTTGTTTGTTTCTTTCCGGGTTGCTTCTCTCGTTAGCTTCGGTTTCGTTCCGGAGTTGTGAGGATTCGTTCATCTACGACCGATTGTCTTCTTCTTGGACTCGTTCTTCTTCCTTGCGGGATTTCAGGCAAGATGATCATACCCTCGAAATCACTACTATCTTTGCTATGCTAGTTTGCTCGCTCTTTTGCTATGCCATTGGTACGATGCCTACCATTTGCTTGTCAGCCTCCCAAATTGCCATGTTCAGCCTTTAACCCACCATGTCCTAGCAAACCGTTGATTGGCTATGTTACCGCTTTGCTTAGCCCCTCTTATAGCGTTGTTAGTTGCAGGTGAAGATTGAAGTTTGTTCCTTGTTGGAACATGGAGATGTTGTTCCTTGTTGGAACATGTTTACTTGTTGGGATATCACAATATATCTTACTTAATTAATGCATCTATATACTTGGTAAAGGGTGGAAGGCTCGGCCTTATGCCTGGTGTTTTGTTCCACTCTTGCTGCCCTAGTTTCCGTCATATCGGTGTTATGTTCCCGGATTTTGCGTTCCTTACACGGTTGGGCTATAATGGGAACCCCTTGACAGTTCGCCTTAAGTAAAGCTCCTCCAGCAATGCCCAACATTGGTTTTACCATTTGCACTAACAACCTACCACCTTCCCTTGGGTTCTGCAGACTCAAGGGTCATCTTTATTCTAACCCCCCCGGGCCAGTGCTCCTCTGAGTGTTGGTCCGAACTGAGCTGCCTGCGGGGCCACCTCGGGGAAACTTGAGGGTTGGTTTTACTCGTAGCTAGACTCATCTGAGTGTGCCCTGAGAAAGAGATATGTGCAGCTCCTAACGGGATTTGTCGGCACATTCGGGCGGTGTTGCTGGTTTAGTTTTACCCTGTCGAAATGTCTTGTTGTACCGGGATACCGAGTCTGATCGGAGTGTCTCGGGTGGAGGTCTATTCCTTCGTTGACCGTGAGAGCTTGTCATGGGCTAAGTTGGGACACCCCTGCAGGGTATTATCTTTCGAAAGCCGTGCCCGCGGTTATGGGCAGATGGGAATTTGTTAACGTCCGGTTGTAGAAAACCCGAAGTTGACCTTAATTAAAATACATCAACCGTGTGTGTAACCGTGATGGTCTCTTTCCGGCGGAGTCCGGGAAGTGAACACGGTGTTGGAGTTATGTTTGACGTAGGTTGCTATAGGATCACTTCTTGATCATACTTTTATCGACCATGCTTTGCCTTCTCTTCTCGCTCTCTTTTGCGATTGTAGCCACCATATATGCTAGTCGCTTGCTGCAGCTCCACCTCATTACTCCATCCTTCCTATAAGCTTAAATAGTCTTGATCTCGCGGGTGCGAGATTGCTGAGTCCCCGTGGCTCACAGATACTTCCAAAACCAGTTTGCAGGTGCCTATGTTACCGTGCAGATGACGCAACCAAGCTCAAGGAGGAGCTCGATGAAGATCTTGCCCTTTGTGTTGTTTCGTTCTAGTTTATCAGTAGTGGAGCCCAGTTGGGGTCGATCGGGGACCTTTGTCGCATTTGGGGTTCTTCTTTTATTTTGGTTCCGTAGTCGGACCTTGATTGTATCTGGATGATGTAATGCTTTATTCATGTAATTGTGTGAAGTGGCGATTGTAAGCCAACTATGTATCTCTTTCCCTTATGTATTACATGGGTTGTGTGAAGATTACCTCACTTGCGACATTGCTTTCAATGCGGTTATGCCTCTAAGTCGTGCTTCGACACGTGGGAGATATAGCCGCATCGAGGGCGTTACAAAAGTGTTAGCGGAAATCTTGACCGCATGAATATGTTGATTACTCTTTGCAATAAGCGGTTGGATTCTTTAGATCTAAAAATTTCCGAGTATGAAGGGAAGTGGAAAGAACCTCCCGGATTCGATCATGACTCCGCTAAAAAACTTAAAATTAAAGATGGCACTACTTAGATAGCGCTAGTTGGTAGGCAACCTAGTTTTATTTATGTTTTTTGTCTTTGTTTCTGTTTAGTAATAAATTTTGCATCGACCTTCTTTTTAGATGTGTTTTTATCTCCTAATTAGTGTTTGTGCCAAGTAGAACCTATAGGATAACCTATGATGATAGTTGATTTGATTCTGCTGAAAAACAGAAACTTTGCGCGCACGAATTTAGTTTTGTTAAATCACAGAAATGTGTTTTTGCATTGATTTCTTTTTGCTTCTGATCAATAGACAAATTTTCCAGGAATTCCTATTGTGGTAGGATTTTTAGAGCTCCAGAATTTTGCATTAGTTACAGATTGCTACAGACTGTTCTGTTTTTGACAGATTCTGTTTTTTGTGTGTTGTTTGCTTATTTTGATGCATCTATGGCTAGTCAAATAGTTTATAAACCATAGAGAAGTTGGAATACAGTAGGTTTAACACCAAAATATATAAAGAATGGGTTCATTACAGTACCTTATTTGGTGGTTTTGTTTTCTTTCACTAACGGAGCTAATAAGATTTCCTGTTGAGTTTTGTGTTGTGAAGTTTTCAAGTTTTGGGTAAAGCTTTGATGGACTATGGAATAAGGAGTGGGAAGAGCCTAAGCTTGGGGATGCCCAAGGAACCCCAAGATATTCAGGAATAGACAAAAGCCTAAGCTTGGGGATGCCGCGGGAAGGCATCCCCTCTTTCGTCTTCGTTCATTGGTAACTTTACTTGGAGCTATAGTTTTATTCGCCACATGATATGTGTTTTGCTTGGAGTGTCCTGTATTATATTAGTCTTTGCTTTTTAGTTTTCCACAATCATCCTTGATGTACACACCTTTTGGGAGAAGCCTACTTGATTATAATTTTTTAGAATATGCTATGTGCTTCACTTATATCTTTTGAGCTTGATAGTTTTTGCTCTAGTGCTTCACTTATATTTTTTAGAGCACGGTGGTGGCTTAATTTTATAGAAATTGCTAGTCTCTCATGCTTCACTTATATTATTTTGAGAGTCTTTTAGAACAGCATGGTATTTGCTATGGTTATAAAATTGGTCCTAGAATGGTAGGCATCCAAGTTGGGTATAATAAAAACTATCATAGGAAGTGAATTGGATGCTATGATCAATTTGATACTTGATAATTGTTTGGAGATATGGAGGTAGTGATATTAAAGTCATGCTAGTTGGGTGATTATGAATTTAAAGAATGCTTCTGTTGAAGTTAGCAAGTCCCGTAGCATGCACGTATGGTTAAAGTTGTGTAACAATTTTGAAACATAAAGTGTACCTGGCTTGTGCATCCTTATGAGTGGCGGTCGGGGACGAGCGATGGTCTTTTCCTACCAATCTATCCCTCTAGGAGCATGCACGTAGTGCTTGATTTTTTATGACTTCTAAATTTTTGCAATAAGTATATGATTTATTTTGACTAATGTTGAGTCCATGGATTATACGCACTTTTACCTTTCCACCATTGCTAGCCTCTTCGGTACCGTGCATTGCCCTTTCTCACCTTGAGAGTTGGTGCAAACTTCGCCGGTGCATCCAAACCCCGTGATATGATACGCTCTATCACACATAAACCTCCTTATATCTTCCTCAAAACAACCACCATACCTACCTATTATGGCAGTTCCATAGCCATTCCGAGATATATTGCCATGCAACTTTCCACCGTTCCATTCATCATCATCATGACATACTTTACTTTTGTCATATTGCCATTGCATGATCATGTAGTTGACATCGTATTTGTGGCAAATCCACCATGCATAATGTTTCATACATGTCACTCTTGATTCATTGCACCATCCCGGTACACCGCCGGAGGCATTCATATAGAGTCATATCTTGTTCTAGTTTCGAGTTGTAATTCATATGTTGTAATCAATAGAAGTGTGATGATCATCATTATTAGAGCATTGCCCAAAAGAAAAAAAAGAAAGAAAATGCCAAAGAAAAAAAGAAAAGAAACGAAAAAGAAAAGAAAAAGAAAAGAAAAAGAAAAAAGGAAAAAAAAGAAGAAAATAAATAAAAGGGGCAATGTTACTATCTCTTTTTCCACACTTGTGCTTCAAAGTAGCACCTTGTTCTTCATGTAGTGAGTCTCATATCTTGTGCTTCAAAGTACCACCATGTTTTTCATATAGTGAGTCTCATATGTTGTCACTTTCATATGCTAGTGGGAATTTTTCATTATAGAACTTGGCTTGTATATTCCTACGATGGGCTTCCTCAAATGCCCTAGGTCTTCATGAGCAAGCAAGTTGGATGCACACCCACTAGTTTTCTTTTGTTGAGCATTCATTTATAGCTCTAGTGCATCCATTGCATGGCAATCCCTACTCCTCATGTTGACATCAATTGATGGGCATCTCCATAGCCCGTTGATTATCCTCGTCAATGTGAGACTTTCTCTTTTTTTTTGTCTTCTCCACACAATCCCCATCATCATATTCTATTCCACCCATAGTGCTGTATCCATGGCTCACGCTCATGTATTGCGTGAAGGTCGTAAAAGTTTGAGATTATTTAAGTATGAAACAATTGCTTGGCTTGTCATCGGGGGTATAGAAGTTGGGAACATCTTTGTGTGACGAAAATGAAGCATAGCCTAACTATATGATTTTGTAGGGATGAACTTTCTTTAGCCATGTTATTTTGAGAAGACATGATTGCTTTGATTAGTATGCTTGAAGTGTTACTATTTCTTTTATAAATATGAACTTTTATTTTTAATCATTTGGATCTGAACATTCATGCCACAATAAAAAAATTTACATTGAGAATTATGCTAGGTAGCATTCAACATCAAAAATTCTGTTTTTATCATTTACCTACTCGAGGACGAGTAGGAATTAAGCTTGGGGATGCTTGATACATCTCCAACGTATCTATAATTTTTGATTGTTCCATGCTATTATATTACCCCTTTTGGATGTTTATGGGCTTTATTTTACACATTTATATCATTTCTGGGACTAACCTACTAACCGTAGGCCCAGCCCATATTGCTGTTTTTTGCGTATTTTAGTATTTCGAAGAAAAGGAATATCAAACGGAGTCCAAATGGAATGAAACCTTCGGGAGCGTCATTTTTGGAACGAACGTGATCCAGAGAACTTGGAGTGCAAGTCAAGAATCTTGCGAGGCGGCCAGGAGACGGGAGGGCGCGCCCACCCCCTCTGGGCGCGCCCCCTATCTCCTGGGCCCCATAGGCGGCCACTGACGTACTTCTTCCTCCTATATATACCTACATACCCCGAAACCATCCAGGGAGCCAACGAAACACAATTTCCACCACCGTAACCTTCTGTATCCGCGAGATCCCATCTTGGAGCTTTCGTCGGTGCTCCACCGGAGGGGGAATCTACCATGGTGGGCTTCTACATCAACACCATAGCCCCTTTTATGAGTTGTGAGTAGTTTACCACAGGCCTTCGGGTCCATATTATTAGCTAGATGGCTTCTTCTCTCTTTTTGGATCTCAATACAATGTTCTCCCCCTCTCTTGTGGAGATCTATTCGATGTAAACTCTTTTTGCGGTGTGTTTGTCGAGATCCGATGAATTTTGGGTTTATGATCAAGTTTATCTATGAATAATATTTGAATCTTCTCTGAATTCTTTTATGTATGATTGAGTTATCTTTGCAAGTCTCTTCGAATTATCAGTTTGGTTTGGCCTACTAGATTGATCTTTCTTGCCATGGGAGAAGTGCTTAGCTTTGGGTTCAATCTTGCGGTGTCCTTACCCCATGATAGAAAGGGTTGCAAGGCACGTATTGTATTGTTGCCATCGAGGATAAAAAGATGGGGTTTATATCATATTGCTTGAATTTATCCCTCTACATCATGTCATCTTTCTTAATGCGTTACTCTGTTCTTATGAACTTAATACTCTAGATGCATGCTGGATAGCAGTCGATGTTTGGAGTAATAGTAGTAGATGCAGGCAGGAGTCGGTCTGCTTGTCAAGGACGTGATGCCTATATACATGATCATGCCTAGATAATAACATAATTATTCGCCTTTCTATCAATTGCTCGACAGTAATTTGTTCACCCACCGTAATACTTATGCTATCTTGAGAGAAGCCACTAGTAAAACCTATGGCCCCCGGGTCTATCCTTTATCATATAAACTTCCAATCTACTTTTATTTGCATCTTTACTTTTTGCATCTAGATTATAAAATACCAAAAATATATTTATTTTATCATATTATCTCTATCAGATCTCACTTTCGCAAGTGGCCGTGAAGGGATTGACAACCCCTTTATTGCGTTGGTTGCAAGTTCTTTGTTTGTTTGTGTAGGTGCGTGGGACTTTTGAGAAGCCTCCTACTAGATTGATACCTTGGTTCTAAAAAACTGAGGGAAATACTTACACTACTATTGCTGCATCACCCTTTCCTCTTCAAGGAAAACCAATGCAAGAAGGATTTCTGGCGCCGTTGCCGGGGAGGTCTTCGCTCAAGTCAAGACATACCAAGTACCCCATCTCCCTCGCATTTACATTATTTGCCATTTGCCACTCGTTTTCCGCTCCCCCACTTCACCCTTGCCGTTTTATTTGCCCTCTCTTTCCCAATCTTCTCCTCTCTTTTTTGCTTTTTCCGTTTGCTCGTTTACCTTGTCGTTATGTCTAGTTCCTTATCCGCTCCTATGTCTCCCGAGTTTGAAGTTCTTCACTTCAAGCAAAGGCAAGGAGAAAACTTAAAAGATGCTTGGTATAGGATGATGGAATCTTATCGCAAGTGCACCCTAGAGGTGAACTTTAGAATATTTCTTTGCAATTTTTATGTTGGGCTAAATATGACGCATAGACAACTCTTGGATTGCATTGCCAAGGGAAATTTTATTGAAATTGATCTCAGTATTGCGTATGAAATTATAGAGGAATAGTGGAAACAATACCTCAAAAGGGAGGACCACATCCTACACAAGAAGAAACCCAAGTGTTTGGAAAGATTTGCGAAGTAACAAAAATATTACAAAAGTCTCTTGAGCCTTTTAAAAGTGTTAGCGGAAATCTTCACTGTATGAATATGTTGATTACTCTTTGCATAAGCGGTTGGATTCTTTAGATCTAAAAATTTCCAAGTATGAAGGGAAGTGGAAAGAACCTCCCGGAGTCAAGAAATGACTCCGCTAAAAAATTGAAAATTAAACATGGCACTACTTAGATCTATCTTCGCTTTTATGCCTAGCTAGGGGCGTTAAACAATAGCGCTAGTTAGGAGGCAACCCAATTTTATTTGTGTTTTTTTGTTTCTTTTCTGTTTAGTAATAAGTTTAGCATATACCTTCTATTTAGATGTGTTTTTATATCTTAATTAGTGTTTGTGCCAAGTAGAACCTATAGGATAACCTATGATGATAGTTGATTTGATTCTGCAGAAAAACAGAAACTTTGCACGCACGAATTTAGTTTTGTTAAATCACAGAAACGTGTTTTTGTGTTGAGTCTTTTTTCTGCTGATCAATAGACAAACTTTCCAGGACTTCCTATTTTGGTACGATTTTTAGAGCTCCAGAATTTTGCGTTAGTTACGTATTGCTACAGACTGTTCTGTTTTTGACAGATTCTGTTTGTCGTGTGTTGTTTGCTTATTATGATGCATCTATGGCTAGTAAAACAGTTTATAAACCATAGAGAAGTTGGAATACAGTAGGTTTAACACCAAAATATATAAATAATGAGTTGGTTACAGTACCTTATGTGGTGGTTTTGTTTTCTTTCACTAACGGAGCTTATAAGATTTCCTGTTGAGTTTTGTGTTGTGAAGTTTTCAAGTTTTGGGTAAAGCTTTGATGGACTATGGAATAAGGAGTGGCAAGAGCCTAAGCTTGGGGATGCCCAAGGCACCCCAAGATATTCAGGAATAGCAAAAAGCCTAAGCTTGGGGATGCCCCGGGAAGGCATCCCCTCTTTCGTCTTCGTTCATTGGTAACTATACTTGGATGTATATTTTTATTCGCCACATGATATGTGTTTTGCTTGGAGCGTCGTGTATTATATTAGTCTTTGCTTTTTAGTATTACACAAGCATCCTTGCTGTACATACCTTTTGGGAGAAGCCTACTTGATTAGAATTTGTTAGAATATGCTATGTGCTTCACTTATATCTTTTGAGCTTGATAGTTTTTGCGCTAGTGCTTCACTTATATTTTTTAGAGCACGGCGGTGGCATAATTTTATAGAAATTGCTAGTCTCTCATGCTTCACTTATATTATTCTGAGAGTCTTTTAGAACAGCATGGTATTTGCTATGGTTATAAAATTGGTCCTAAAATGGTAGGCATCCAAGTTGGGTATAATACAAACTATCATAGGAAGTGAATTGGATGTTATGATCAATTTGATACTTGATAATTGTTTTGAGATATTGAGGTAGTAATATTAAAGTCATGCTAGTTGGGTGATTATGAATTTAAATAATGCTTGTGTTGAAGTTAGCAAGTCCCGTAGCATGCACGTATGGTTAAAGTTGTGTAACAAATTTGAAACATGAAGTGTACCTGGCTTGTGCATCCTTATGAGTGGCGGTCGGGGACGAGCGATCGTCTTTTCCTACCAATCTATCCCTCTAGGAGCCTGCACGTAGTGCATGATTTTTGATGACTTCTAAATTTTTGCAATAAGTATATGAGTTCTTTTGACTAATGTTGAGTCCTTGGATTATACACACTTTTACCTTTCCACCATTGCTAGCCTCTTCGGTACCGTGCATTGCCCTTTCTCACCTTGAGAGTTGGTGCAAACATCGCCGGTACATCCAAACCCCGTGATACGATACACTCTATCACACATAAACCTCCTTATATCTTCCTCAAAACAGCCACCATACCTACCTATTTTGGCATTTCAACAACCATTCCGAGATATATTGCCATGCAACTTTCCACCGTTCCGTTCATCATCATCATGACATACTTTACTTTTGTTATATTGCCATTGCATGATCATGTAGTTGACATCGAATTTGTGGCAAAGCCACCATGCATAACTTTTCATACATGTCACTCTTGATTCATTGCACCATCCCGGTACACCGCCGGAGGCATTCATATAGAGTCATATCTTGTTCTAGTTTCAAGTTGTAATTCATATGTTGTAATCAATAGAAGTGTGATGATCATCATTATTAGAGCATTGCCCAAACTAAAAAGAAAGAAAAAAAGAAAGGCCAAAGAGAAAAAGAAAAAAAAGAAAAAGAAAAAAGAAAAAAAAGGGAAAAAAAGAAGATAATAAATAAAAGGGGCAATGTTACTATCTCTTTTTCCACACTTGTGCTTCAAAGTAGCACCTTGTTCTTCATGTAGTGAGTCTCATATATTGTGCTTGAAAGTAGCACCATGTTTTTCATATAGTGAGTCTCATATGTTGTCACTTTCATATACTAGTGGGAATTTTTCATTATAGAACTTGGCTTGTATATTCCTACAATGGGCTTCCTCAAATGCCCTAGGTCTTCGTGAGCGAGAAAGTTGGATGCACACCCACTGGTTTTCTTTTGTTGAGCATTCATTTATAGCTCTAGTGCATCTGTTGCATGGCAATCCCTACTACTCATGTTGACATCAGTTGATGGGCATCTCCATATCCCGTTGATTATCCTCGTCAATGTGAGACTTTCCCTTTTTTTGTCTTCTCCACACAATCCCCATCATCATATTCTATTCCACTCGTAGTGCTATATCCATGGCTCACGCTCATGTATTGCATGAAGGTTGAAAAAGTTTGAGATTATTTAAGTACGAAACAATTGCTTGGCTTGTCATCGGGGGTATAGAAGTTGGGAACATCTTTGTGTGACGAAAATGATGCATAGCCTAACTATATGATTTTGTAGGGATGAACTTTCTTTAGCCATGTTATTTTGAGGAGACATGATTGCGTAGATTAGTATGCTTGAAGTGTTACTATTTCTTTTATCAACATGATTTTTTTAATCATTTGGATCTGAACATTCATGCCACAATAGAGAAAATTACATTGAGAATTGTGCTAGGTTGCATTCCACATCAAAAATTCCATTTTTATCATTTACCTACTCGAGGACGAGCAGTAATTAAGCTTGGGGATGCTTGATACGTCTCCAACATATCTATAATTTTTTATTGTTCCATGCTATTATATTACCCCTTTTGGATGTTTATGGGCTTTATTTTACACATTTATATCATTTTTGGGACTAACCTACTAACCGGAGGCCCAGCCCATATTGATGTTTTTTTTTGCCTATTTCAGTATTTTGAAAAAAAGGAATATCAAACGGAGTCCAAATGGAATGAAACCTTCGGGAGCGTGATTTTTGGAACGAACGTGATCCAAAGAACTTGGAGTGCATGTCAAGAAGCTTGCGAGGTGGCCAGCAGATAGGAAGGCGCGCCCACCCCCTCTTTGCGCGCCCCCATATCTCCTGGGCCCCACAGGCGGCCACTGACGTACTTCTTCCTCCTATATATACCTACGTACCCCGAAAACATCTAGGGAGCCAACGAAACACAATTTTCACCACCGTAACCTTTTGTATCTGCGAGATCCCATCGTGGAGCCTTGCTCGGTGCTCCGCCGGAGGGGTAATCTACCATGGAGGGCTTCTACATCAACACCATAGCCCCTCCGATGAGTTGTGAGTAGTTTACCACAGACCTTCGGGTCCATAGTTATTAGCTATATGGCTTCTTCTCTCTTTTTGGATCTCAATACAATTTTCTCCCCCTCTCTTCTGGAGATCTATTCGATGTAAACTCTTTTTGCGGTCTGTTTGTCGAGATCCGATGAATTGTGGGTTTATGATCAAGTTTATCTATGAATAATATTTGAATCTTCTCTGAATTCTTTTATGTATGATTGAGTTATCTTAGCAAGTCTCTTTGAATTATCAGTTTGGTTTGGCCTACTAGATTGATCTTCCTTGCCATGGGAGAAGTGCTTAGCTTTGGGTTCAATCTTGCGGTGTCCTTACCCAGTGATAGAAAGGGTTGCAAGGCACGTATTGTATTGTTGCCATCGAGGATAAAAAGATGGGGTTTATATCATATTGCTTGAGTATATCCCTCTATATCATGTCATCTTTCCTAATGCGTTACTCTGTTCTTATGAACTTAATACTCTAGATGCATGCTGGATAGCGGTCGATGTGTGGAGTAATAGTAGTAGATGCAGGCAGGAGTTGGTCTACTTGTCACGGACGTGATGCCTATATACATGATCATGCCTAGATAATCTCATAATTATTTGCTTTTCTATCAATTGCTCGATAGTAATTTGTTCACCCACCGTAATACTTATGCTATCTTGAGAGAAGCCACTAGTGAAACCTATGGCCCCCGGGTCTATCCTTTATCATATAAACTTCCAATCTAGTTTTATTTGCATCTTTACTTTTTGCATCTATATTATAAAATACCAAAAATATATTTATCTTATCATAATATCTCTATCAGATCTCACTTTCGCAAGTGGCCGTGAAGGGATTGACAACCCCTTTATTGCGTTGGTTGCGAGTTCTTTGTTTGTTTGTGTAGGTGTGTGGGACTTTTGAGGAGCCTCCTACTGGACTGATACCTTGGTTCTCAAAAACTGAGGGAAATACTTATGCTACTATTGCTGCATCATCCTTTCCTCTTCAAGGAAAACCAACGCAAGCTCAAGACGTAGCAGTACGCCACACCCCTCCCGATGAACAGGACCCCCGTTTTGACCGTAGAGCTCCAACATAAGTCCGTTTTGTCCGTTTTGCGGTATGCCACACACCTCCCGATTAACAGGACTCCTATTTCGATCATAGGAGGTTCGTATCCTATGTTTTGCGGTACGCTAGACCCCTCCTAATGAACAGGATCCCGTTTCGAACGTGGTCGGTCGCACACAAGGCCGTTTCCTCCGTTCTGTGATACGCCAGGCCTCGTTTCCATCGCCTGTTCCGTCCAAGCCCTCCCGATGAACACGACGACGCATTCCATTCTGACCGAGCTGGTTGGCTCCCCATGAACACGACGACGATGCTATTTCTCCGTTCTGACCCAGCCATGTACATGAGCCCTGGCCGTACGTATGCGCGAGTAGGCGTTCGAGACCCCGCCCGTATGTACACATATGTGGCCATATTTTCTTTCTTGCACACTGGCCGCTGTATGTACGTGTACATGCTACGTGCGCGCCTCTACTATGACACGCGCGCGCCTCTACTACGACACGTGCGCGCCTCTACATCCACCAGTATGTACGTACACGTTCGCGACCAGAATGACAACGGTATGTACGCTTCGACGAGGTGGGTCCCGACTGTCAAGTACTTCCTTGCGTGCGAAGATATAGCTGGTGGGTCCTAGCAATCAGGGGGCGAATCATTTTTTTCGGACGCACTTCCTTGCGTGCGAAGATGTAGCTGGTGGGTCCCAATAGTCAGGGGGGAAACATTTTTTTCGCGAAATATAGTGGCCCATCTGGTGGGTCCCAGCTGTCAGGTGGAGGAATCATTATTTTCTGTGTAATAAGGGGGCGCTTACTTGCTATGGCGGTGGACCCAACTGTCAGCCTCTCCATGTATAGTCCACATCCAATGGAAGTCGTTCCTTGACCATGTTGACCAAGCCGCGCCGAGAGCACCACGGCGGTGGACGACTGTGAGGCCTAGGAAGGGGACGATGCGGAGCTAGGGAAGACGCGGCAGTGGATGCCCACGCGGAGAGGAGTACGAGGGTTGACTGGTTTGGCTGTGGTGTGAGGCTGCCGTCGGTGTAGAATAACAGGGGGTGTGGGTGAGTGGAGGGATGGCCTGGCCAGCGGTGGGAGTAGTAGGGGGCGGTGAGGCCTCCGCGGCAGCACAGCGGGCCACGGGAGACAGGAGCAGGCGGCAGGACCGGCGCTGCTTTGGGCGGCTGGAGCAAGAAGACCAGAGGTTGAAGAAGCACGACGGCCGTTGGATGGACATCGTACAGTCACTACAGCTAGAATCGTTTATATTGACTAAGTTGACAAAGCCCTTGGTACGTCAACTTAGTAGGCCCACAGGTCAGCTTCCGAAACGGTGCGCCCCAGATGTCAGGGGGAGGAATCATTTTTTGGGCGGGTGAAGCTAGAATATCCTAGATTGAAGAATAAGCACGGCATCCGTTGGATGGACATCCAACGGCCACTGCTGCTAGAACCATGTGTTGACTATAAGTTGACAAAGCCTTGCATACGCGACAACTCTCTTTTTTTGAGGGGACGCGTCAACTTAGTAAGGCCACAAGTGTGTGGCAGAGAACTTATATCCCATTTGAGATTTGTAAGAATGTACAGCCCATTTTTGAATTCTAATGGAATTTACTACAGCCCATTTACAGTTTGTTAAAAGTACAACCCATTTCAACCAACCGTTCAAAACAGAATTCAGTAAATTTCCCACATTTTGATGGGATCCGAAATGTTTTTATCCCGAAATTTCTAGTCA
Organism: Triticum dicoccoides; assembly: GCF_002162155.2. Lineage (NCBI taxonomy): Eukaryota > Viridiplantae > Streptophyta > Magnoliopsida > Poales > Poaceae > Triticum > Triticum dicoccoides. The sequence continues at coordinate 303,414,269 of NC_041387.1, forward strand.
CATTAAATACAATTTCAATATAAATTTATATTACGTAAAAATCCAACGAAACATTGCGCTCGCAACAATTCATGAAATTAAAATTTTCAATATCCAAAAATAATATTTTATAAAGTAATTACGTGTTTGGTGCATTTTTTATAGTTACTGCCCAGTTTTTATAATTACATCCCATTTATTATTTCTTAAAGCCCATTTTCTTGTTAAGCCTAATGCATCCCTCCTAGGAAAGATTTGCAGCCCAGCGGGGCGGAGAATAACAACTTGACCTTGCCTAGGTATTCCTAAAAAAAAGTATAGCTGGGCTAACCTTTTTCAGCTTGAAAAAAACTTAATATCTAGGCTGGATATCTGGCCTGGGCTAGACGGGCCACAGCCCGCCCAGTTAATACCTGCAGCGATATTTTTGTTGTTGTTCAGAGGAGAAAAATTAATATCTGGGCTAAACATCAAAAAACTCTGCAGGGCTCACACCTCAAAAACACAAATACTGCTCGAGCTGCTTGGTCCCAGCTGTCGGCCGCTTCTTGTGCAATTCTCTCGTTTATTGACAACTCCCTCCTTTCCGATTTATAGTTCTCAATTCAAAAATCACACCAATCAAGGTAGATGGGGAGTGGTGGAATACCTTTTGTAGTTTTGCAAAAGCACCTAATTAATGCTCTTGTTTTCCTCAAAAAATTATGTTTATCAATGCATTAATTGCAATGCATGCATGCATAAAGTACATGCATTGGTCAATTTTCTCATAATACTTGCATGCAATGATTTAATGCACCTTGGAATCTGAACATGTGATGGAAAACAACACAATCGAGCCTTACAAAATGGAAAAACTAAAATTTTGAGATAAGCCCTATAAACCGGAAAGGAGGGAGTACATAGGTTGACAATGGTGTGGGACCGTGATGTCAGGAAACCAGGAGGAAGAAAAAAAATTATAGTTTTATATATATAATAAGGAGGAACTTGCGTACGTGAGACTATGGCCCTGGTGGGTCCCCATTGTCATCCTCTCCAAATAAAGTCATCTCCTTGCCCGCGCGCGCTTTCCGCCCAAAACAGTCAGCGCCGCCAGCCCCGCTTCCCGGTGCAGGCGATTGCTCTGCCTTCAAACAACACAAGTGCCGTCCGTCCGTCCATCTACCGCCAACATTAATGACATGCGGTTGCCGAGGCGGCTACTCCGGCGCGACACGTCCATCCCTCCGCCGCCCACCATTGCTATATAAACTGCTGCCCCGGCCATAGCCGCAGTCATCCGCATATGTTCCCTTTCTCCTGTCCACACCACTACTGCCCACCATGGCTTCCTCGCGCTCCAGCGCTCTTCGGGACGGGCAGACGACGGACTACAAGGAGATGGCAGCCATTGCTGCCGACCGGCTGGCCGGCAGGCAGCCAGAGGATGATGATGTCCCAATGGAGATACTGGTAGTCGACGATCCAGAGCCAACCCCCTCCTCCACGCCATCCTCGCCGGTGCATTGCACCATGACCTTCGGCGAGGCACGTGCCCAATATATGGACACAATGAGGCAGATGCATGAGGAGCAGTTCCGGGAGGCGTAGGCCGACGCCGCCTACAACCACCATCTCTTCCAGAAGAACCTGCAGGCGGAGGAGCAGATCGCCACGGAGCGGGCGGAGCAGGAGGGGCTGCTCGACTCGTACTGCTCCACCCATGAGGGCTGCCTCGAGCACTGGCGGTACCGCATGCGGGTGGCGGAGGCTGCGGCCGCCTACAAAGAGGGTATGAAGCAGGAGAGGCGTTGTTTGGCGAGATCGAGGACGTGGCACAGGACAATGCGAGCTCCGACGAGTGCCCGCTCCACTGGCGTCGATGAGGCCCTGCTCCACCGAGGCCCCGTGGCGCCAACAACGAGGCAGAGGACACCGCCGGCTCCGCCGAGGCCCCGCCCCACCAACAACGAGGCAGAGGATATCGCCGACTCAGCCGAGGCCCCACCCTATCGGCAACGAGGGGGAGGATTTCCACCGCTCCGCAGAGGCGCCGCCCGTCGGCAATGAGACAGAGGACATCGCCGGCTTCACTGAGGCCCCGCCCCGCTGCCAACGAGGCCGCGCCACACAGAAAACGAGGAAGAGTAGAACACGGTAGGTCTCCGCCGCTCAGGTCCATGTAAGGCCACCACTTCTACCCTCCGGTTGAAGCCAAAGGCGGGTTGACCATTGACGGCCGTTTAGCTTCTTGGCGGCAACATGGAGTCGGAGAGCTGTGTTGGAGAAGAACGCTGCTTCTACTTAACTGCTGGTGCAGTTGGCTGACTGACACGTGGGCCCAACAGGCCACATATCAGTTACGCAACTGCACCTGCAGTTAAGTCACTGAAGCTTCTGTTTGGCTCTGCGGGACATAGGTGGGTAGCTTCGGTTAATTAATTATACCTCCAGCGCACCCCTTTTTAGTTGAAGAATGTATGAAATGTAATGAAATCCGGCATGTTTATATTAAATCCGACCGTGTATGAATGAATTTATTTCGATTAGTTCGAATTCCTGTATCATTGGCATTGGATGAACATGCAAAACAATATGTACTAGCATTATTCCCAGGGTGATCACCTTGTTTGCAGCACTTTCACATGTACTCCCGCCGGTCCTTTCTAGTCTGCATACAAGTTTTGTCTGCAATCAAAGTATCTCTACTTTGACCAATCTTATAGAAAAAAGTATGCACTTTCACAATGTGCGAAGTAAAAAGGAACAGAAGGAGTACAAAGAGTTTGAGCAGCATTTTAGCGTTTCTGTACATTGCAATCAAACACACAGGGCTGGCAATTCATAGAGAACATTCAAAACAATTGGTGATTATGCATCTCAGCGACTCACATGTCAAAGGCAATATTAACTTCACAACTAAAGAATAAAGGATAATTGATCGACGCTGCTGACAGCAAAGGGCGTCCCATTCAAAAATATCAAACGCATTTCTTGCTAAAATCAATGAGCAAAATTTGACAAGGTTGTCCCATTCCAAAATATCAAATGCCTACGATGTGGAATGGGCAGGGTTTTTCATCAGTTCAGACATTGACATGGCACCTCGTGCTAAATAAACCACCTGTTCTTTTTGTGCAGTTCCAGCAAAATCAACCAAATTCGCGCGTAGCTTGTATGATTTCGCCCTTATATGTTGCAACACCTTGAACTTATCGGCACCTCCTTTCTTGTGGTGGAAATGAATGATTCGATGTATTCATGAACATTTTGTGCACTTCCCATTGAAATCAAGTTGAGCACCCCTGCTTGCACAAATACAAAAAAGTGATTAGTATAAAGCAAACTGTACTATGACTTGATAGTTTAAACAGGCACCTACATGGTCCATGTAGAGCACACTTTTAGAAAAATGGAACTCACTAGAAAGAATCCTAGAACAACATTGTACTCGTGCATCACATCAAAAAAATGGAGATTTGTCAGTCCTTCTGAGATGAAGTTAGTTTGGTCTTGTGGGGAGTAATGTAACCATTCTTCAACTGCTCCTTCTGATGAGAAGATAGACAGGGCTTCTTCATCCTGGAATAATCGGAACTAGTCACTTCGTGTACTCCATATTCTTCTTCAGAGGAAGATGATACTGTTGTGCAAAGACAAGAGGACAACTAAATGCTAGCATCCCTGTTTGCTCGAAAAAAAGGAAAGGAAAATTTTAAAACAGCACAGATGAAGCACTTCTCAAGGAGAATACCACTTTTTCATGACAGCATCTAAACAGTAGCACAACACCAATAGAGATGACAAAGCTCAATCATATGGATGAAATCAGTGGGCGAGTACAACCTTTGTTAGGAGGCTTACTGTGTAGAGCATACAGATGAAGCACTTCTCCGGAACCATCTGTTGCTATCTACTATGGTGGCCATGCTTACTATATACTCCTCAATTAGTTTAATGTTCCAACATCTTCTTGTGCAGTTCCACTAAATTATATGGTATCTTCAAAGAAGATCCCTGTTTGCACAAGTAGAGATAATTACATATTACATTAGGAGTGTCATCAAATCAGTGGCAAAACAATTGCTCGTTCCAGCCATAGAAATAAATTAAGATGCAAAACTATATCATTACTTGTGTCATCACAGTTCCAGTGCTTCATTACAACACCGGGAGTTGATTTTTGTTTTTCTTCCACTTGTTCTTCCCCTTCATCACTTGGTTCATATAGACAAGCTTCGCCTTCAATGTAAGATTTGGCATGTCAATTAGGGAGCACAAGTATAGCACTAAACAATGACATTAATTTTCTAATGAAAGTGGCAAAATACAGGTCAACAGTTGTGAAATATCCTTATCTTACCTCAATGGGATATTATGGTGCACATACAGATTGGAAGTCTTGTCTCCATTTGTGAAGTTCACTAAAATCAAGCAACATTACCATACAAGTATTACAACATATGAAAGCACACTACAGAATCATGTGAAAGAAGGCTAGTACTGACCTCTCGTGATGCGGAATTCAAACAACTCACAAGAAGAAGATCCGAACCAAATTTGCCAACACAGATAGGAAGTAAGATCTCCTCGTGTGTAGTTCCACTAAGATCAAGCAATCAAGCAACATTGTTGGTGTGACACTTTGGTTGAACTGCACAAAACACTCTTAAAACAAAAGTGTTTTGTGCAGTGCAACAAAAGGTCACAATGGCAACGAGGTGAAGTAGATAACCCTGTTTACATAGAGGTGCAAAGGAAACAACTAGTGGTCAATAACGGTGGATGACACAGAAGCCAACAAAAAGAAGCATCTACCTTATCTAAATGGGAAAGAAAGCAAGAGAGTAGCATTTCTCGAACTGTGGCATTGATTAATATTAACATAGAGATTATATTAACAATAAAATTCATTAAACATGTAATTTGCTTTTAACTATGGCATTGCATCAATTTTCTAGCGGCATTATTAGATGGTGTTTGTTTACAGGGACATTTTGGTGTAGGGACTAAAAAAACTCCATGTCAGTCCCATCTAAACCAAACAGGAGGGACTTTTAGGGACTAAAAGTGGGCATTTTTGGGACTAAAGAAAGAAGACCCTGAGGGAGTCTTTTTGGGAGTTTTTCCAACAGTTGCCCCTGCCACACATCGCACCTTGTCTCTATTAGTTCATTACTAGGTGTAACATGGTCTTTTAGCATGTCATTTAATAACCTCTAGTCCATGTTCAGTCCCTGGAACCAAGCAGGTAGGGACTAGGGAGTTTTTAACCAAACAGGGCGTTAGATTAACAACAGCTAAAGAGTTGCACGGGACAGTGGACGCACCAGCACCATGTGCATCTACCGATGTACTGTGGTCATGCACAGTTTGTTGCAACAAAGAACAAACAACCGAGGAGCATATTTGTGTTGGTCCCAGTTTTGTTATCTTTAGACACCTTTCCATATGTGAGCACAGCAAATCTAGTCCTGTTCAAACTCTATAGCCCTGTCCCCCAAAACAAAAGATCAGTTTGTTACAGATGTGCGTACTGCATTTGTCACTGTTTTCCCTTTTCGACCAACGTAGGTGCTAGATAGCCAGTCTGTACTAGTACTTTTGCCCCTTCCTTTCCACTTTGAACCACGTCCTGGATTTATGCGATACAACTTTCCCCACTACTTTCCCCCATTCCTTTCCTCTTTTGCACCACGTCCTAGATTCATGCTATACAACTTTCCCCCTCCCTTTCCTCTTTGAACCACTTTTCCCACTACTTTCCCCCACTCCTTTCCTCTTTGAACCACGTTCTAGATTTATGTTATACATGCATCTAGAGCAATGCATGTGGAATAAGTAAATTATACCTTAAGGTTCTTGAGGCGTGGTTCGGTGGGCGACGGGACGGCGGCGAAGAAGAAGGGGTCGGAGGCCCTCCCGCGCCGCCACTGGGTGAAAGTGAACAGCTGCGCCGGTAGTGGATTCCCTCCCTCGCCGACGGCGACAGCATTAAGCCTCCTTCCCTTCCTAGCGGACGGATCCTGCCGGCTCTTTGAGCAGCAGTGAGGGAGAGAGAGGCCAACGAAGTCTTGTTTAGATCTGGAGAGGGTGAGAGAGTGTGAAGAGAGCAACTACAAGCATTGAGGCTCCAGCGTGTATATATATATATACTGGAGAGAGAGTGTGAAGCATGCAAACCCAACAAAACAAGCACCGAGGCTACAACTTATACGTGATGAGGTGATTATACGGGACTACAAGATCGTATAGCTCTGTATCCATCCATTTTGACCAGTCAAACGATCCTCCTGGCACAAATTATGCTCATGTGTAGTATCGAACCCGAGACCTCAAGTTTTTTTTTGAGTGGAACCCGAGACCTCTAGTTTGATCAGCGAACAGGCTAACCAACTACATAACCCTCCCGTTATGTTCAACGACAGGAAAATAACCTTTTATACATTCCTACATTCGTGTGACAAGCATGCCGTGTTTCTTTTGTGTGTGTGGGAGTCATTGGGATTTAAATCATAATCGTGTCATGTTGCTTTGGTGGTAAGACTATCCACAGTGGTGCAGAAATAATGCAGCCTTAGTCACCATACCTCTCTCCACGTAGTACATTCGGTCCCACCAGTCAGAGGGTGAAACAAACAAATTAATAAGAAAAATTAAAAGCGCCAGCGGTGTATCTTACCTCACACATCTCGCTACTGCTCGGGAACACTGTCCAATTGATCCCTCTGTTCGCTCACATACTATTTTAAGTGAATCCTTATTATAACATGCACACAATTTTGGGCACTTGTATTCGACCTAAGTCAGTGTGCCACCATATCTCGTACTTACTACTCCCTCCGTCTAGGTGTAATAACTCACGTTAGAAGGTGCAGCGGGACCAAGGTGTGTGTGTGTGTGTGTGTGTTAGAGAGAGCGACAAATCGACCTACTACTATAGAGAGATGGTGTGTAGTGTACGATTTTAGCCGCGAGAGTCGGTGCATCCTCTCATTTCCAGACGTGTCCGGTAGGGACAGGCGGACAACTCCCACGCCCGCTCCTGACCAGCCTGGCCCACCCAAAGCCCCTCCATCACCCGCGCGCGCTTCCTGCTTGAAACGGTCAGTGCCGCTCCAAAGAATTGGTGTCGCATTCATGCCTGGGCAGAGTGGACGAGACCTCTCACTGGCGCAAGAGTGATGGTTGCTTCGTCCGTCCAACTTACTGTTGGGTATATGTGATTTGACGGCTCATTGGTCTTTATTACTGAAGTGGTAGGACTGTTGGATGTCCCACGCTTTTAGCGAAAGGAGGTACTACTAGATTACAATTTTCTCCATTCTTACAGCGGAGGAGTGCAAGAGTAGTGAAAACACGCAGGCTTAGTGATTACATGGACCACCTCACACTATCACCCTATTTTTCGGACACCATGCGACACCTAACTCTTTACATAGTACTCCCTCCGTTCCTAAATACTAGATGAGTCCCCATGTGTTGCCGCCGAACAGCTGTATATCTCTCTGCGTAAAATTATCGATTTCATAGAACTAAAAAGAACTCTATAACCTCATGACAAATGTGGTAGGCCAACTAAAAAAACTCCCATCATCATTTAGATCATCCCACGTAAGGAAAAAAGATTAGCCAACTCCTACTGCATAATGGGATTATATTTTTCTTTTTGACATGTTAATGGGACTTAAAAGCTCACTTACATGCATGCTACCGGTGCATGCTTGCGTGCAGACATGTTGATGTGATTTAAAACCCACTCACATGCATGCCACGGTATTTCTGCATGCTTGCATGTGGCTTAGTGCGAAGCCTCTCAACGTCTAGATCAGACGACTATTATGGACTGATTTAGTTCATCTAATGACTACATTAATTTTGATGATGTGGCTCAAGGAGAGGATAGAGAATTCCTAGTAGTGGGGGCTAGCTATTACTAGTAGATAAGTCTTTGTGGAGGTTTCACTAGGTGAACTACATACGAAACAAAATGAATGAATCTACACTTAAAATGCATCTATATACATCTGCATGTGGTTCATGGTGAACTCTCTACAAAGACTTATACTTAGGAACGGAGGAAGTACTAATATAGTACGTACTGTAATTTATCAGCGAGATAAATTTGTACAATGCTATGAAGCTTCCAGGTTCTGTTAGATGTATCTTGCGTCCAAGGTTGCTCGTTGCAACATTTCATCAAATACAAAGGAGACTAACATGCATGCTATTGCATCTCAATGATTGACAGAATAGCAAATATGTACTCCCTCCATTCCAAAATAAGTGTCTGAACTTTATGCAAACTTTAGCACAAAGTTGTACTACTACTAAAGTTGACACTTATTTTGGAATAGAGGCAGCTAAAGAAAAAAACAACCCATGCAGTCCCTAGCCCTTGAACCGTGAACCCTAACCAGGCTTCAATTTGCTGGCAACGTTCGAGATTGCTAAGAAATGAAGTTTGCAACCTTTTGACCATCGGATCATTTCGTGCAGTTTCACCAAAATTGAGATCAGCATCCCTGTGGCAAAGAAATTGAAGAAGCGTGATTAGAATAAGATTACCGGGACTAGTTGATGAGACATAAACTCATCACAAATACAGTATGTAGAATCCAGTAGAGGTATGTGCGGGGCGAAGAAGTAGAGAACTATCCACATGGAGTAATGTGGGCAGCTGGAGCAGTGGTGCGAGCCGGCTGTAAAGGGAGTTGTACCTGAGGGACATAGCTCAACCTTGAGGAGGGTGGAGGGAGGCGGCAACTGCCCACATCACGGCAGTGAGCAAGGGATGAAGGCAACCTCACCGGCTTTGTGAGAGAGAACGGCGGGGACCCCTGACCGGGACGTGCCGACAGTGGGTTTTCGCCGTCGGCGACAGCGACCGCATCTACACTAAGCATCCACCCCTTCCCCCAGCGGACGGGATCCACCGGGATGTTAGAGATGTGGCCACAGTCATTTTGTGCGAGAGAGTGTGAAGAGAGCAACCCCAGCAAGCAACCGTGTAGGCTGGCCCGTCCTGACTATGTACATAGTGGAGCGGTTTCCTTTTCTCTCCATATGAACCTATCATATTGCGTACGTGCCACTGAAGAAAAAAAACTTTATTTAGCGGCACCTACTACTCGTTCTCCTATAACCTTGCGCTTAGCATCTCCAAAATATTAACCTTGCGATTGGCTCTTCGCCTCTTCGGGAAGTCAAGCAATAATGGTAGTGCAGTGTATATCGTTCTGGCTGTATGAGACCGAATGAATTGCTGCACGTCCACCACGTGGGCGAGGGTCGAGGGGCGAGGGAGAGTGATACATACGGAGCAAAATGAGTGAATTTACACTCTAAAATACGTCTGTATCCATCAGTGTTTGGAGTATGTACTAGTAGTTCATATTGAAATCTACTAAAGGACATATATATTCCAAACAATATGATATAATATCTATAACGAAGGTAGTAGGAACGAGGAGTAAACGGAGGGAGTAGTAAATTTTTCTCCTCATCCTGCGAGCCACCGCGCGCATGGGCGAGGGAGCGGGCGTAAGGCGGACATTACTAAGCAAGCTTCACCTCATCCTGCGAGCCACCGCGCCCGTGGGCAGGGGAGACGGCGTACTAAGCAAGCTTCTCCTTGTTCTGTGAGTTGACGGGACACATCAAAAGTATTCCGGTGCATAGAGCCTTGCCTCTAAGGTAGGCCCCACATGGTTTGCCTCTTTTTTTAACATAACGCGTCAAGTCCCAATTTGTTTGTTCACCCGTGGTAAACGATCCTCCCTCCACCAAGTGGAGAACCATTACACGTGCTAAATTACCATGTGGCCTGCCTTTTTCGTACAGAAATGAGCTCCACCATGTACCTGCGTGAGTGTGGTTGGGAAAGCGACGGGAGTACGTGCGTCGTGCATGCACCTCCTCTCTTTGTGCACGTCCCCCACCTACGTGGGTGTGTGTGAGAGATACAAACTGCGTTCGTGAGTGTTTTTTGTTTTGGGGTGGGGGTGGGGGGTTGATTTGGTGAATGTATTTGTGGGAATATGTGTCGATGACATCTCAAACAAAATTTTGCATGCAATGTGTGTGAAATGGAGGCCTATCCATATCATATATAGAGGGTCGGGAAATCCACGAGAAGAGAGGGAGGGGTCATAGATATCGATAGAGTCGAAGAGAGGATCAAGTGGGTGGGTGCGAGATCGATGAAGAGAGCCATCAAAATTGTGTGTGTGTGTGTGTGCAAGTAAATTATATAGGGCGACTGATCTATCGAAATGTCAGAGGGCACATGTCAAGTCTGTGTGTTGCAGGGAGACATGACTAGGGAGCTCGACGTATCGATGTGTGTGGGGGGAGGGGTGGGGGAGGGGTAGGCAGAGGCCTAACTATAGAGGTAGAACGACTCGTATATGTGTTGAGAAGGAGAGACCCAGCTATGTCTTGAGGGAGATCGGTCGACATCCATACATAACTAAAGGACGGGAAATATGATGGGACAGAGAGAGAGACAGGAGAGAGAGAGAGGGAGGGAGAGGGGTAGAGTGCTGGATCGGTGATGGAGTTGCTTCCAGAAGATGGTGGGAGAGGCCTACTAGACAAACTGAGGGTGGAACTGCAATGTTATCAATAAGAGTGGGGATGTGTTTCTGTGTGTGCCTGTGCGTGATAGATCTGTCGGGACGCATCTATGGATGATAAAGGGGAACCATGGGTTTGGTAAGCAAACCTAACTAGATCGGTAGATCAATTTTTGTTTGTCGGAGGAAGGGAGAGACATAACTAATGAGGTAGATCGATTGACACGTGGGTAAAAATGATTTATAAGGACCTAGCTAGCTATATGTATAGCGAGAGATCGGTTGGTGTACATCAAATAAGGCCCTGCGAGACGGATAGACAGAGAGAATGGAGCTAGGAGGTGGTGCGAGAGGCCCAGCTACTAGCTAGATAGGGGGAGGAGTGTGCGGTTGTGAGATCGATGAAAAGAGGGGCGAGAGTTTACACGTGTGTGTGACCGTATGAGAGACACGAGGCAAGGACACATAAAGGAGGAGATTGAAGGTGCGTATGTATGTTGTAGGCAGTCATCACTAGAGAGGTTTATCGATTGGTGTGTGTCGGAAAGGAGTTGTGGAGACTCTGGGAGAACGACCTAAAGAAAAAAAATGAATGTGCCTGGTGGACAGAATGCCGAGGGAGGGGGAGGGCGAGGAGGGCGTGTGCATGCACGAGAGAAAGTAAGTGGTTGCTACAAAGGTTAGAGGATTGTGTGGGTGTAAGAGAATAACAAAGATCATAATTTGATATGAAAGTGGATTCATATATTTGAATAGGAGATCATAGTGTTTTATACATATGCATGCATGAATATAGCGGTGATACACGTGCTATGCACATGTTATACCATAATGTGATAATGGATGGCATTTGCAACTCACAGCTAAATGTCGAACAATCTAAACCATACTATACATCAAACATCTCACATTTTATTTGAATTTGTGATAATGTGTGGCGTTTGCAGCTTACAACTAAATATCGAACAATCTAAACAATACTATATATCGAACATTCTCACATTTTATTTGAATTTGTGGTAATGTGTGGTGTTTGCAACTCACATCTAAATACTTGTAGTTGTAGGAGGCGGGGTACCATGCATAATGTGATAAACACATTATAAATATGAAAAATGGTTTAGATTATGAAGATCTAGCTAGAGCTAGAAATGTAATGTGATTTGAAATCAACATAAGGTGGATTCAAAAAATCGAGTTCGAGTTCATATAGTACATATAGTTCATATGTAACTCGAGACTAATCATGTGGTGTGCTGTGAAGATAATACACAAATGATGGTTTAACTTGACAATAATGATTATTGTAGATCTTATTAAGACAGAGAAACGAATTCAAATGCTTTGACTTCACAACAATCATTACTGTAGATCTTATTCAAATAGAGAAACGAATTCAAATTTAGTTCATATTGAAGCGGTAGTATATACGTCTGGAATGCACTAAAACGTTCATTTGAATAGTAGGTTGCATGCATTATACACATAGCAAAATATTTAATTTGAACATAACATGAATTCAAAGTTTTGAATGACATTTGTAGTGGGCATTGATTTGGTATAGTACATGTTAGGCTTGTCCGGAAATTTCAACCCGCGGCTTGTTAGCCCGAAATATTGAAGATATATCTTTGTCTCGTCGTGCTCCGACAACTCTCTCCATCTCAACCCGCGCCTTGCTATCCCGAAATTACAACGCGCGTGAAAACTCTCACCTCCTGTGAAATCCCGACACGCGAAATGCCTGTGGTAGCCCTGAACCGAAAGAACCGCCTCAAATCGGTGGGGGTACTTTCGTAACTTACCCCACATTTCGGACAAGCGCGTCCCTAAGCCATGGTTCCCCACTGCCATCCTATCCGCCCACCCATTCATACACTGAGGCCGCGAAAACCCGCGACGAAGCCCCACACCCTGCTCCGTCCGCCACCCAGCCGGAGCCTCTTCCCCAACAACGTCATCCACAGCAACACCTCGACGTCCCTCGTCCACCGTATCGGATGACGATCCGTCATCGATCTCGTCGTCCCGCCGGTTCAGCCACCCTGTCCTCCACCTCCAAGGAGCTTCCCCGACATTCCCCTCGTCTTTCGCGCCACCTCCATTCCCACACTACTGCCTTCACCTGCACCACCGGAAGAGCATCATCATCACCATTTCCTCGGATGAAGTTGCGGCCTAATCGGCGCCACCAAAGAGGTTGTACACTAATCGCCGCATTTTCTTCTTGATTCGATCTCACCGTGCTGCCGGCAATCGGTCCCGAGCCGACATGGCGCGACTCCATCCACGGCGGCTTCGCTGGCCACTTCCTCCATGGTGTCGCTCCCTCGGTAGTGACGTCCACATCAGTAGGAGCTGCTGCTCTACTCTTGCTCTCGGTCCCCAGCATGGTCTGCTCTTGCTATTGCTCTTGCTCGTGCTGCTGCTCTCACTCTTGCTCTTGCTTGCGATGCTACTCTGATTTAGCTACACTATAGTCGACTGAATCGACTTTTGGGTCAGTCGATTTTCAAGGGGTGGGGAGCTCGCCGGGGTCAAGGAAGAACCAACCGCAGCGGGGAGGGGGGCTCGCCGGAGAGGTACCCCACTATCTATCTTAGGGTTCAGGGTGGGGGCGGTGGTCGCCGGCGGTGGCGGGGCAGTGGTGTGGGGATCGCCGGAGAAAAAGC
>NC_041387.1:303428032-303451997 GCF_002162155.2 Triticum dicoccoides
TGGGGAGTGTTTTCGGGCGGGCGGGGCAGCGCACCACCGGCCGCGGGCGGCGGGGTGCTGCTATTTGGCCGGTGGTGGCTGGTGGCTCAGGGGGGTGGAGGTTGAAGATGAACTACAGGCCCTTGATTTCGTATCCAACGGCTGCAAATTCGACTGAGCAGAGATGAAAAAGTGAGTCGACCGACGTGTAGCCTCACCTTTCTAGTGCGTTCAGTTTCGACAGAAAAATTCAGTTTCGACAGCAAAATTCAGTTTCGACAGTTAAGTTCAGTTTCGACAGTTAAGTTCAGTTTCGACAGTTAAATTCAGTTTTGACAGTTCAGTTCAGAGATGAGCGGCTGATGTGTTTTACATCTAGCACTTTGTGGTTATGTATTTTATGTCATGTATTGGAGATGGTATTAGAATTCCACTCAAGTTAACTTTGTCTATCTTGTCCTGCTTCAGCCTCGGCGTCGTACAACTCACCGGAGCTGCTCCACCGACGAAACCCTCCATCACAGTGGAGCAGTACCTCGGGCTCCATCTCCAGACGCCTAAGATCTTCTTCCCCTCCTCCGACAGCCAAGTTAGCCGGAGCATCCTCACCGGCCAACCCAATCACGCTGAGATCGACATGGCTTCGCCAAAGAGGTTGTACACTTGTTGCATCTCCTTTTTACTCTACATGTTATATATATTGTCCACTGAGCACACGTAGTAACGGGAAATATGATTATTTTATCCTACTATATGACAAGCTGTGAGGTACCAGGCAACTTAGCTTTCCGTGATGGACTCTCTTGAATGCCATCATAATTTATCTCTGCGCATTTGAGCTGTGCATTTGTCGATGGCCCTAGGACTTGAGATAGTAGGGTAGTGGCCTGGGTCCAAAGTAATAGAAGTAGCACAAAAACATTTTTTTAGTGTAGGCTTTTCCTTGCTCAAGCCTACCTACTAGAATCGCCAGTTCTTGAAAGGAAAATTGAATGAAAAACATAGGAATTGGGAAGTTTCCTATGGTACTACTATTCATGAATTTGGTTCAAAGGAATGGAGCAAAGGAAAACTGTAGGATTTGTTCCTTTAGTGTCTCCTTCAAAGAAAAAACGTAGGAATTTTAATTTTCACTTGTCCTCCTTTTCAAATTCCTATTCATGAAGCACAAGACTAAGAGATAGTGGCATAATAGCATTATAACCGTACATTTTCTTGTGGTTTGACTTAATCTCACCATGCTTCTTTGCATCTTGTGATCTTCCAATTGTTGTGAATCAAACACCCAGATTGGCAGAAATCCCGTGTTTTTAAATTCTCTGTTTTGCACGTGCATTCCTATCCTATTCCTGTCTATTTCCTATCCCTGCATTGTTGGAATCCTCAAATTCAAATGAGCCCTTAAAGCATTACTTATCTTACATATAGTTGTCAAAGAAAACCTTGCGTGGTTTGTCTCGCTCCTGCTGCGTCGTCGTCCACCCCAGCTCAGCTGCTCCAATGACAGAAGGTTCCAGCACAGCAGGGATCCGGCCTCCATACTGTCTTTCGCCGCCTCAGGTCTTCTTCCCCACCGCCGGCAGCCATGAAAACTACATTACCATCATTAACCGAGCAGATGACCTCGAGGACTACACGGGTCTGCAATGGAGGTTGCACTCTTTGGTGTCTGCTTACGTTATGCATCACGTAATATTACATGCTACTTTATCGTCCTATTCACCGATTAGACTCAGAGTCAGCTCCAAACTAATGGTCAAACTTGTGTTTTTAGAAGTGTTGTGGGGTACATATCGGGGCCGCTCAATAGTATCTATCTACTATCTTGTTAATCTCCAGTGTCTACTATGAGTTTCATGTTGGGTGGGAAACAAATAGTAAAGAAGCCATTATCTGTATTTTTTAACTGAAGCCATTATCTGCCTGCTATCATTGGTTATGGGTCTATCCACAGGTTGCTACCATCACTCTGGATTTCTGCATGCACTCCTTACATAATCTCACTATGTTTTATTCCTATGCATGACAGTTATTGTAAGCAATGGAACTGAACATGTAGAGCAAAATAGACGAGCCTTACATGGCAATAAAATTTCATGCAGACGTCGCTCCATGGTAGGCGCAAAGGCAGCCCCCCTCCACGCATTTCAGATTGTAATCGAGAGGAAGATATCTGTTCTGAGGGGGATTCAGAAGGAGAAGACAACTCCTATTTATCCCCTGAGGTCTTCGCTCTAACTTGGCATGCTGATGTTGGTTATATCATGCATATGGTGCCTTGCATTGCTTACTTTATACATCAAATATGTAATCTACTTAGTTTAGACATCCTTTGAGCGAATGCCATCTGTTTAGTTTATTCATCGTTTATGTGAATTATGCAACGCCATCTTGTTTAGCCAGGCATCATATATGTGAATTTTGCAATGCCATCCTACTTAGCCAGTCATCTTATATGTAAATTATATCATGCCATCCTTTTTTCATTACATATTACATTTGTCAACAATGTTAGTACATCCAACTGCTCTTCGTGTGCATCAGCCATTTGACACGGTGATGGAAAATTCTGGAGTGAAAACATGGTCTTCAGAATAGACTATGCTATCTGACGATGTGCATATCTCGCTGGTTACGGATAGCTCCTCGGAGGAGGATTCAGAGACAGATGAACAGTCCTATTCGCCCCCCCCCCCCGAGGTGTATGCTCTAACTTGGCAGGGTTATGTTGCTCATATCGTGCGTATGGTGTCTCGCATTGCTATGTCATTCGACATGCTTTGTGTGAATGCTACTTATTCAGTGTCTAATTACCATATATGTGAATTATGCATTGCCATGTTGTTGCAAGACATTATATATGTGAATTATACAATGCTATCTTGTTGCAAAGGCATTATATATGTGAATTATGCAATGCCATGCTGTTTAGTCAATCATCATGTATGTGAATTATATCATGCTATCATTTTTTTGTATTACGTGTTACATTTGTCAACAATGTTTGTATATTCAACTACTCTTCCTATGCATCAGCCATTTTGAAGCGGTGATGGAAGTATTTGGGGTGAAAACAAGGTATTCAGAGCAAACAATGCTACCTGCTGAAGCAGACATCTTGCTGGTTATAGAGAGCTCCTCAGAGGAGGATTTAGAGACTGATGACCAGTCCTATTTCCCCCTGAGGTCTATGCTCAAAATTGGCAGGGTTATATTACCCATGTCATGCATGTTGTCTTGCATTGCTTAGTTTTTACATCATATATGGATTGCCATCTGCTTACTTGCTTACTATATAAATCATATACTTGAATTATATCATGCCATCATGTTTACATAGTACATACACATCATCTATCTGAATTATGGCATGACAACCATTTAATAAAGACATCATATAGTTATATCATCTCATCATGTTTAGTGTTTACAGTCATCATATTTTGAATTATGGCATTCTATCCGTGAATGTATCTGAATTATGGCATGCCAACCTATTTAATAAGGTACAATTGCATGTTTACCCCTAGTTGGTTCCTACCCACGGGTTTTGCCCTTACTTTTCGAGCTCGCTCAGTTTTGCCCTTACTTTTTCCATTGAGTTCCCTCGAATGCCCTTTGACCGTTTGACCAAAACTTTGAAAATTCATAACTAATTCATACGAACTCAGAAAAATGCAAATAAGATATCAAAATTTTCATATAAACATTACCTTTATGGGCATATCATTTGCATTCAAGACAAAAGCATCATTTAAATTACCCAAGGTAATTAATGTTATTAACATTATTGAAAATAAATTGGTATAAACAATATTTTTTTTTCATGAATAAAAATTACATGCAAATGTAGGTGTTGTTTTCTGAACATCCTGATAATTTACTTGCATTTTTTTTTGAGTTTGTATCAACTTGTTATGAATGTTCTAACGACTTTTACCATTATTTGGAAACTTCATAACAAGTTGATACGAACTCAGAAAAATGCAAATAAGGTATCAGGATGTTCAGAAAACATCACCTACATTTGCATATAATTTTTATTCACGAAAAATATATTGTTTATACCTATTTATTTTTAATAATGTTAATAACATTAATTACCTCGAGTAGTTCAAATGATGCTTTTGTCTAGAATGCAAATGATATGCCCATAAAGGTAATGTTTATCTGAACATTTTGATATCTTGTTTGCATTTTTTTGAGTTCATATGAATTAGTTATGAGTTTTCAAAGTTTTGGTCAAACGGTCAAAGGGCATTCGAGGGACGTCGATGGAAAAAGTAAGGGCAAAACTGAGCAAGCTCGAAAAGTAAGGGAAAAACCCGTGGGTAGGAACCAACTAGGGGTAAAAATGCAATTGTCCCATTTAATAAACACATTATATAGTTATATCATGTCATCCTGTTTGCATAGTCATCATATTTTGAACTATGTCTTTCCATCTTTTTTAGTTAGCCATCATAATGTGAAATTGTGTCATGCTATCCTGTTTAGTTAGCCATCATATATGTGAAATTGTGTCATGCTATCCTTTTTGGTTAGATAACATAAATATGAATTATTTCATGCCCTCTTTTATTCCCCACTATCCATTGCACCTGTCTATCATACAATGTCTATACTTTAAATTACTTTTCTTGTTTATCAACAATTTGAATTGGAGAGGGTGATGGCAGTATCTAAGGGAGTAACAACACGGTCTTTAGAAAAGATAGTGCTACCAGTTGATGCAGATAGAACCACGGTTGTACTTGCCCAAGGACCAGATCCACCACACATAACCCAGACTCTCACAGATTCTACCCCTACCCAGTTGGACAGAGAACCAGCTACACCCCTTCTAACCCCAACCCCGGCATATAGTAACCCAATTCTAGTTGACACAGCACCGTCTACACCACAGAGCACCCAAACACGAGCAGTTAGTAAGGGAATTGCAGTGCCCAAAGCACGAGGACCACCACTCCGAATCCAAACTCAACGCTTAATGCAGAAGAAGATTTGTTCTCAGGTTAGGTTCTGTAGCTATGGTTCATAGTCCTTTGCTCTTGCATTACTATATTTACTCATACCAACTATTTTCAACTTTGAAGGATGGAATTGAAACTCCAATGGCACAACAGGTATGTTTCAAACCTGTTTCTTTAACTTGTTTGCTATTGTAACCTGCTCTATGTTGATTTCAGTTTCAATTGAATAAACAGTTGTGTTCTCATGTCATGCACATTAAAAGTGTTGTTATTGCTCTGTAGTTTCCCACACTTATATTCTGTCTATTCTGCTTTGTCTTGAACAAATATTATTTCAACTGTGTCTCTATCTAGATTTGGCAACAAAAACTAGAATGATATAGACCATAAAGTGACCATGGTACATAGATATATATTTGTTTCGTGTTGTTATCCTGTCCACTTTACTACTGAACTCATTTACCAAAATGAGTTTCATATACAACATGGTAAACCTATGATGTGTCTGCTTGTTTCTCTTTTAGAATGCGGACAAAATACTAGAGAACAGTACCGCGTTATGAAATGGTAAAGGAAGTAATGCAGATAAGGTTCAAGATAGTGAGACATCCATGTTGGTCTCCAAGAAAGCTGATAAAAACTATCTTGACGACTGTGAGAGAACCCAAAAGTCCTATCTTGATGTAGTGTTCGAGTTACTGGCCACTACTGCTGGCACAAGCTCTTCGAACTCGCTGCCTGAATCAGTTCGTCTTCTTGAGTCTCAACTTCAAGCTGAAAGACATCGATCAGATGTGCTGTGATAGGAAGATGAAGGACTGAGGAAGTCCCTGCAGAATTCAGATGCATATTTCCTGGTGCAACAGCAAGCACTGGAGGATTTAAGCGCCAAACAAGAGAAAGTTAATAATCTTGCTAAGCATCTTGCCAGCATTATGGGTACCCAGGATATTGTTTCTTGAGATCTTCTGAAGTGGTTTCAGTTCTGGATTTGTTTTGCTGCGGCGTTTATTTGCGCTGGTCGCCAACTTTGACAACAAGTGTATATGATATGCTGCTTTGTTCCCTATATTTGCACTGGTGGCGAACTTTGATGCCCAGTGTATGTAATATGTGTAATAGCCATGATAGCCTAGCGTTAGTTGCTTGCTTATTTATTTCCTTGTTGTCTTGTTTATTTGTTTGCTTGTAGTCATTGCAGTTCTTTTTCCGCGGTTTGCTAGTGGCTGCAATAACCTATTTTTTAAAACTAGGCCACAATAACCATGGGCTAATATTTACTATAGTGACACTGGGCCTCCTACGAGCCGTAGAAATAGTGGGCCTTCTATGGGCCGTAGAAACAATGGGCCTTCTACGGGCCGTAGAAACAATGGGCCTTCTACGGGCCGTAGAAAAAATGGGCCTTCTATGGGCCGTAGAAACAATGGGCCTTCTACGGGCTGTATCATCAATGGGCCTTATACGGGCCGTATGATCGATTGGCCAAACATGGGCCAAACATACCGCATTATGGCCGTAAACAGGCTAGAGTTGGAATCGTCCGTTCATGGGCCGACCATAACGGGCCATCATTAATAGGACTAATTTATGATGCTATGAAAGCGGCCCAACATACTAACGAACCACAAATGGGCCGACTGTAACCACGGGCTGAATTTGGCCCACAAGCAAAAAATGACAGTAACGGGCCGTAAGTAAATGAATGCTGGAAATGAGCCCAAGAATAAATGGGCTCTAAGAAGGCGGAAAGATAACATGGGCTGGAAACGGCCCAACGGAATAATGGGCCGTTAATGGGTATAAAGTGATACACTATTCATTACGGGCCAGTTTCAGCACGGGCCGTTAATGGGTGTAAAGTGATACACTGTTCATTACAGCCAGTTTCACCACGGGCCATTAATGGGCCAAGAGTTACAAAGGGCCTTAAATGGGTCGAAAGATGTCATGGGCCATACATGGGCCAGAAGTGAAAACATGCTGGAATCATATTGGATGGCCCAGATGATGCTACTGGGCCTAATTCGAATAGGGCATAACGGGCCTTGGGTTAGTGGGCTGTAAATGGGCTATATGTGAACAGGCTTTCCAAGGGCCGGCCCGCCACCTTTTGACCAAGTCAAATAGGCCGGCCTTTTCACTGGAATGAGCCTCTATTGGGCCGTGCCACATGTCGACGTATCAGTACGGTGGGGCGGTGAGGCCTGCGCAGCAGCGCAGCCGGCCGCTGGGAGGAGGGAGCAGGTAGTCCCGCCGGCGCTTGTTTGAGCGGTTGGAGCAGGAAGAGCAGAGATTGAAGAAGCATGACGGTCATTGGATGGTCATCCAACAGTCACTGTTTGTGCGTCAACCTTTTTTTTAGGAAAGCCTCAAATATGTGGAAAACAGCATACAACCCATCTGCCATTATTTCTAATAATTTACAGCCCATTTGCTAATTCTTAAGGTTTTGTTTGGAGCCCATATTCTTTTTGTTAGCATTACAGCCCATATTGTGGCCACGGTTAAAAAATTATACGAAATTTTGCATATTTCAGTGCGGTCTGAACTGTTTTTAATCCCGAAATTTCGACTCACATTCAAACTGATTTTAAAAATAAATGTATATCAATATAAAATCCAACAAATTCTCCACGCATAAAAATTAATGTAATTTAAAATCTCAAAATGAAAAAAAGATATTTGAAACTAATTGCCAGTTTGATGTGTTTTAAAAATGTACAGCCCATTTCTCATTACTGATAGGCCATTTTCTCGGCCAACCGAATGAAGCTCTCCTCATCTTGAAAGATTTGCAGCCAACAGGCCTGACAAAGCGACTTACTTGGCAAATCACAAAAAAATTGGGTTCTGGCCTTGGACCCAGCTGTCAGCATCTCCACATACAGTACTCTTCCGATGGAAGTCGGTCGTTGACCACATTGACCACGCCACGCCGAGAGCACCAAGGTGGTGGACGACGGCGAGGCCTAGGAAGGGGACGACGAGGAGCCGGGGAAGACGCGGCAGTGGATGCCCACGTGGAGAGTAGTACGAGGGTTCACTGGTTCGGCTGCGGCGTGAGGCTGCTGTCGCCGCAGAATAACAGGGGTGTGGGTGAGTAGAGGGATACCCTAGGCCAGCGGTGGTAGTAGTAGGGGGCGGTGAGGCCTCCGCGGCATCACGGTCGGCCACGATAGGCAGGAGCACGCGGCACGACCGGTGCTGCTTTGGGCGGCTGGAGCAAGAAGACCAGAGGTTGAAGAAGCACTATGGCCGTTGGATGGACATCGTGCGATCACTAGAGCTAGAATCGTTCATATTGACTAAGTTGACAAAGCCCTCCATCCTCGTCAACTTAGTAGGCCCACAAGTCAGCCACCCACTATGGTGGTTCCCAGCTAGCAGGGGGTATTCATTTTTGGGTGCGTAATAAGGAGACACTTCCTTGCGTGCGAAGATATAGCTGGTGGGTCCGACCTGTCAGCGGGGGGACGTTTTTTTCATGAAATACAGAAGCCCTTCCCATGTACAGTGCACGTACAGTGCGTAATAAGGAGGAACTTTCCTTGCGTGCGACCATGGACCTCGTGGGTCCCAGCCGTCAGGCTCTCCACGTACAGTCCTCTTCCGATGACTCTCGTATGTTGACCACGCCGCGCCGAGCGCACCGAGGCGGTGGACGACGGCAAGGCCCCAGACTAGAACGACCTGGAGATGGGGAAGACGCGGCAGTGAAGTCGCAGACGGAGTGGAGTGGGAAACTTGACTGGTTCGGGTGCGGGGTGGGCCTACACTCGGCAGAGAATAACAGGAGGTGCGGAGTGGAGGGATGGCCTGGCCGTCGGTGGGGTAGCATTTTGCTGAGGAGCACAAAACAACACCGCTGGACGCTGAAGGCTGGAGCAGGCGGTTCCGGCAGCGCTGGGGGAAGAAGACAAGAGATTGAAGAAGAATCCCGGCCATTGGATGTAAATCCAACGCCTTCTTAGGCTTCGACCTACTGGCCCACATGTCAACCAGTCCATTTGTTTTTTTAGTCCATTTGGTGGGCTGGGTGAAACAATGATGTAGCATCTATGCAGCCCGTTTAAATCCCATTTGCATTTTTCTTGAAATCTGCGGACTTGCTGGGCTGGGTGAAAATATCATGTTGGGCTAGACGGAGAAATCTTATAAAAACATAAACACATGATTGAACGTCAGTAAAATCTTTGCAAGCTTATGTACGTAATCACTAGGAGTTAACTTGGCAAGTTATATATAAACAATTATTATTATTGTTTTGTAAGAACTTTCAACTTACAAAATAAAATATCATTTTAATTCGATGAGTTAATAGTACGTGGGGTATTATTATTTTTTATGCTAGACGTCGGACAGTTGAGTTGGTTCTAGGGGAAAGTACTGGGAGAAAACTCAGTTTACATCGAAAAAGAAAGTGGGAGAAAATTCAGAGACCTGCTGGGTCCATCTGAGGAGAGGAATATGTTGGGAGGAAGGAGATTCAAAGCACGGCAGCCGAGTGAACTAGTTTTTTTTTACGGACAAGTGAACTAGTTTACATACATTAGCAAATAGCCACTAAAAAGCAATCAGTTTAATGGGTTCTTAAAAGAAGTATTTCGGACAAAACAGATAATTATGACACATAGGCTAATGCATGAAACACTCAGATGATAAAGGTGCTTATAAACAGATAAAGTACAACATCTAGACCTTCTTGGCATGCTTGATCATGACGCTGCGGCTGTCCGTGTACTCGTTGGTTATGGGAAGCAGACACACTCTCATGTCCAAGATCTGCCTATACATGTCGTAGCATGCGTATGCGTCCTTGGCCGCGTAGGTTATGTAGGCTAGATTCAGAGGTACCTCCCACGTGTTCAGGTCGTCTTCTTTCATGTTGGCGTATCAGGGGTCGATGATGGTCTCAGCAAGGTCAACCACGGAGTCCTTCTCCTGCCCGTTGCTGATGATCTTGTATTGCTTCTGGATGTCGACAAGCTTGTTGCACCAGATGGCCGAATCGTCACGTTCTTCCTTCTCTCCACCATAGCGAAGGTGCAGTCGGCGCTGCCGATGAAACGGGTGAATGCTCCAGAACCTGGTGCAGCCATAGGACTGAGGCGAGGCAGAGCTTCACTGAGTCCATATCGTTGGTGTACATCACATTCAACTTGGTGCAGCCATAGGACTGAATGGCGAACTAACTCCTTGGTGAAGTCCATATCCAGCAGGCTCACCCCTCAGATTGCCATTGGAGTCTCTTCGAGTGAACGAGTGTGTAGGCGGTGGCAGCAATTCATTTTTTAGCTCTTGGGGAACTGGATTAAATAGTAAGCTGAGTGTGTACAGGCGACAACAGTTACTACCCCTCCCTCGTCCGCTGCACGCCCGGTAGAAGATGCACCCTCAGCGCATTCAAACGCCTCCATTAAGAAACCTACTTCGGCCACACGTCGGTTCACGAGCGGGTCTGTATTAGTACTATAATAACAGGAGTTAGTGGTCACTTTACTTAAATTTAATTAGCTTTAATAGAAATTTATACCTAAAACAAGCAATGCATTGGCTCGTTCTATCAGTGCCACGGGATCAACATGCACAACAATTAGAATTATTATTCTCAGGACGCACATGATCACCACATTTGTCGCACTTTCACAAAGATAATACTACCAAGTTTGAATTGTTTGTTATGGTTGTTGTCCTCTGCATCATCATGCCGTGTTTCCCATCTTGCAAGATTCAGAACCAACAAATAAGATCCAAATAATAAGTACAACAAAGATGCCTACACATCTCATTGATTCCCAGCTTGCAAGATTCAGAACCAACAAATAAGATCCAAATAATAAGTACAACAAAGATGCCTACACGTCTCATTGATTCCCAGCTTGCAAGATTCAGAACCAACAAATAAGATTCAAATAATAAGTACAACAAAGATGCCTACACATCTCACTGATTCCCAGCTTGCAAGATTTAGAACCAACCCATTAGAGCCTTTTGATAAAGTGAATATCGGGATTAAATCCATCTTGGCTAGCCATGTCATACAATCAAAGAACTTGGCGAATGCTCTTGACCGTAACAACATCTGTAGTAGAGTATTCATGTTTGCACAGCATGTTTGCATAGCACAAACAAGGAGACAGGAGAGCATGATTTCGCTTTAGTTGAACCATTTTGTCAAGTTCCACCAAAATTGAGAGATGTTGCTCTAGACCATCACAACATCTGTAGTAGAGTATTCCTGTTTGCACAGCATGTTTGCATAGCACAAACAAGGAGACAGGAGAGCATGGTTTCACTTTAGTTTAACCATTTTGTGCAGTTCCACCAAAATTGAGAGATGTTGCCCACGTGACATTTTAGTTGAACTGCACAAGACACTCATTCCAAAAAAAAGTGTTTTGTGCAGTTCACCAAAATGATAGAAAGTAAATAGTTGCTGGTCAATAAGAATATACAAAACATATACAAAATGAAAAGAAGCATCTTAATTATGTTCATGGCAATCATGCAAGGACAGTAGAAATTTTAAAACGTCAGCAATGCTTCATGTTACCAGAAGCATTACGATCAACAATGAGATTCTTCAGATATGGGATTACTTTAATGGTGGCATTGCTTGTTTACCAGACACAGTAAATCAACAGCAGCTAAAGAGTTGGTTTAAGGGCATGGGACCGTGGGGACACCAGGACACTCAGCATCATAAAGGAGCAACTTACTTATCATACTGGGGAAAACAGCAGGAGTGCCATTTGTAATACAGTTTAATTGCATCTTATCACTGGAGGCATTAGATTAACAATAACACTGGTTAGACATGTCCCTAAGGTAACAGTGTGATCGCTTCAATTTACATGCGCCCTTACAGCAAAAGGTTGGTTTACCCGCAAAAAAAACAGCAAAAGGTTGGTATAAGGACATGCGACAGTGGACGCATCAGCACAATGTACCTACAAGGAGGCATAAAGTGGTGATGCTGAGCTTGTTCATGCTATGTGAGGGCAGCAAACCTAATCCTGGAGACCTTTTACTATGTGAGGGCAGCAAATCTAATCCTGGAGGCCTTTTACTATGTGAGGGCAGCAAATCTAATCCTGAGACCTTTTACTATGTGAGGGCAGCAAATCTAATCCTGAGACCTTTTACTATGTGAGGGCAGCAAATCTAATCCTGAGACCTTTTACTATGTGAGGGCAGCAAATCTAATCTTGGAGACCTTTTACTATGTATGGCAGCAAATCTAATCTTGGACATACTCTGTTGACTTGTCCACCAGCCGCCACTTTCTATCCTTTCTTCAACCAATAATAGATCTGTTCCTTATCTAGTTTGTATTGCGTTTTCCCATTATTTCCCTTTTCAACTAAGAGACCGGTTGGGTATCCGGTCTCTACTACTTTCACCATATTATTTCCTCTTTGAATCAAGTCCTAGATTCATGCTACAACTTTCCCCCCTTTCTTCGTTGTTTGAACAAAGCCCTAGATTCGAATGCATGAAGTAGCTTTACCTCTAATAATACTAAAAATTTAGGTGGCTTTGGAAGAGCTGATGGGAGTAGAAAAAGATGCGCATGCAGACACGTGGAGACCTGGGGCAGTAGAGCAAGGCCGCTTTCGAAGAACTTATACCTAAGGGTCGTCGGGATGTCGGCGGCGGCAGGTCGGATCTGCGGACAATACGGCAGGGAGGAAGAAGGGTCGGAGGACCTCCCGAGCCGGCGCTGTGTCAGAGAGAATGGCACGGGTAGAGGATCGGGCCCCTCCGGCAGCTGCGGGTTTCCTCCCTCGGCGGCGATGACCGCGTGAACGATGGACCTTTTAGTCCTCTACACACAACGGGCGAAGGGATCCGGCCGGATCTGTGACCAGCGGTGAGCAGAGAGAAAATGTCGCTACCGCTGTCTTGTTTATATCTGGAGAGGATGAGAGAATGAAGAGAGCAACCCTAGTAAAGCAAGCGCTCAGGCCCCTGCATCCATATATAGTGGAGTGATTATCTTTTTTCTCTCCACAACAAGCGTTTCAATTTGTGTACGTGGCATTAAAGAAAAGAAACTCTCTTTTTAAGGTGACTACTCTACGACTCCTACTTACTACTACTACAGTACTACCTCCGTCCTGGTTTATAGGTCCCTTTTATAGTTTGTGCCAAATTACTAAAGATTTAACTAACAAAATGTTAATGCATGTTAAGAAAAATTATCTCATTGGATTCGTGTTTGAACATAGTTTTGAAAAATATAATGTTTGGTGACATGCGTGAACATTTTCTTAGTTTAATCTATGGTCAAAATTTGGCATGAAATACAATGGGGACCAATAAACCCGAACAGAGGTAGTATTGTTCACTTGTGCTCCCTGCCCCTCCATTCATTGCACAACCCCACGGGTGAATAAACATACAATAAGTATTGTATTTATATAGAATGAACAAGCTCGAACTATTTTCGCATAGTTAAAAGTTGAGGGCGGGGATTTTCCCGGGCAGTACGTGCGGCAGTTTTCGGGTAGGCGGTTTGACAAAGAGGCGAGGAGGGTGAGGGAGTGGGGCTATGCGATTTGATGGCGCGTTACTGCTGGAAAGACTTGTGATATGACCACTCACTATAGTCATGAATTACTGGCGCTCCGACCGGGGTGATGCCCCCTTCCGTTCCGCGCTCTAATCTGGTGCATGACACGTCGACCCGGATGCTGGCTCTCCCACATGTCGAAGTAGTAAGAAGGAGCAAAGAATGATGTGGTATATACTAGTACTATACTACTCCCTCCGTTCCTAAATACTCCCTCCGTTCCAAAATAGATGACCCAACTTTATACTAACTTTAGTACAAAGTTGGATCATCTATTTTGGAACGGAGGGAGTATAAGTCTTTGGAGAGATTTCACTATGGACCACATACGGAGAAAAATGAGTGAATCTACACATAAAATGCATCTATATACATCCGTATGTGGTCCACAGTGAAATATCTACAAAGACTTATATTTAGGAACGGAGGGAGTACTACTCAGGTCGAAGGAGTGCGAACCACGGCAGCCCAGTGAACCAGCCGTGCGAACCACGGTAGCCCAGTGAACCAGCAGTAGAAAACAATAATGTGGTGATATGGCCATAAAAAACAATGTGCTATGGTCCACACTGTAGCATGTACAGTAACACTCCTCTTTGTTTGGATCCCTGAGTTAGAGCTAGTTTGGGTTGAAATAGCCTCAAATTATCGAAACAAGAGGGGTTAGTTTGAGCTAGTTTGCTCTAACCCAGCTAAAAAAATTAGCCCGGTGGAGAGGTTCTAATTGAGTTACTTATCCTGGGCCCACTAAAAGAGAACTAAAAAAATCTCACCTGCCCGCACCAGATCGCTCCCCTAAAAAAATCTCAACTGCCCGCACCAGATCGCTCCCCCTCTCTCGCACGACTCCTCTCTGTTCCCCATAGGGCCGCCCGCCCAAGCGCCGCTCCCCCTCTCTCTCCTCCGGCCACCCTCTCCTTCCGGCCTCCGCCGCCCTACTCCGGCCGCCCTCTCCCTCCGACCTTCGAAGGTCGCCCCGCTCCCCCTTCACCAGTCGTTTTTCTCCCTCTGTCGTGCGCGGCGGCGGCGCATCTACCAGGGAGGTCGCGAGAGGTGTGAGTTTGTTCGTTTGTTCTCTGTCTCACGGCCATATCATTGATCTTGCTTGCTCTAGCGCTAATTCTGATTTGGAAAAGTAGATCATGATCAAACCTGCTATAGATTTGTGGTGCACGCATGGAATTGTTTGATGCTGCTTGAGGAGGTAATAAATCTTTCTAGAGGACCAAAGATTCAGGTCACCTTTCTAGGTATTTCAATTTCAGGCTTGCATTACTTGTAGAGGCCCAAAGATTCAGTTCACCTTTCTTGGTATTTGAATTTCAGGCTTGCATTGTTTCTAGAGGCCCAAAGATTCAGTTCACCATTCTAGGTATTTGAGTTTCAGGCTTGCATTATTTCTAGAGGCCCAAAGATTCAGTTCACCTTTCTAGGTATTTCATTTTCAGGCTTGCATTATTTCTAGAGGCCCAAAGATTCAGTTCACCTTTCTAGGTATTTCAGTTTCAGGCTTGCATTATTTCTAGAGGCCCAAAGATTCAGTTCAACTTTCTAGGTATTTAAGTTTCAGGCTTGTATTATTTCTAGAGGCCCAAAGATTCAGTTCACCTTTCTAGGTATTTCAGTTTCAGTCTTGCATTATTTCTAGAGGCCCAAAGATTCAGTTCACCTTTCTAGGTATTTTAGTTACAGGATTGCATTATTTATAGAGGCCCAAAGATTAAGTTCCCAGTCGGCGGCAAGCAGCCTTGCTACCCATGCCGGTGTCGACCTCAACTCGCAAGGGCCAGCGTCGGAGGGGTTCCCGGAGCCTGGGCTCTACAGAGCCTTCCTACAGAGCGATGATGGTGAGCTCCTCCCTCGGTGCGTGAGGGGCTTCGGGCTCCCTCCCTATCGTGAAAAACTTCCATGATGAGTTAGCTCATTCTTTGTTTCATGAAGTGTTTTTTTATTTTGTGAAGCTTGATTGACGACTTGTATGTTTAAGTGGGATATCTCACTTGTATGGACAAAGTAAAAATTATCATGTTTTGCATGCTTGATTGTATAGATGGTTCGTTTATGTCAATTGTGAGCGGGAGGAGGCCACAGAAGAACCGGCCACACCAAGAGGGTGCTTGGATCCAAGGGACTTATTTTAGTCTGACTAAAAATAGGGTCCAAAGTAGTCAAAGATTGAGATAGAGCATTTATTGTCAATCTAACCTTGCCATCAATACACCTCTTTGGTTTAGAGTTAGAATCTAACTCTAACCTCTAACTGAGTTAGAGTTCTCCTCGTCTCGTTTCATCGCCATCATACTTTCCCCATTCCTGTGTTTTGAGTATCCTGCGAATTAAAGAGGCCCTTTTTTGGGAAAAATCAAAGAGGCCCTTAGACTGGTTTAGGTCCGGTCATTTTTTATAAACGTGGTATGTCCAAAATTTAATGAACGTGCTCCGGTTTCCACGAAAATAATCTGGTTTCATGTAATAATTCATTGATTTATTTATTCTTCTGTGGGGGGTTTGCATGTAATTCGTGAGGTCTGAAATGTAAAGTACCCTGGCATATGCTCTGAGTCATGCATGCACTACGACCCAGATGCTCTATGTCCCACATGTCGGTGAATGGGAGCACGTGGAAATAGCCTAGGAGTACATATAGGAGGATAAATGCGTGAAAAATATGTACTGTGAAGCGTAGCCGCGGTTCGAAAAGTAGACCTAAAGTGATGACAGCTATAGGTCGCACGCACCCAACTAGTGGTACTAGACATACGACTAATTTTTCCCTCAAAAAAAAGGAGGCACGAGTGCTCAGTACTCCTATTCTATAAACACGAGTCCCATCTGACAATAGCGTCCGTGCTACAGCTAGCCCTCCTCCCTCGTTTCTCTCTTCTACTCTCTAAGAGCATGGTTAATAATATAGAGCTGCTGGCTATATGATGTTGCCATGTCACATATAGTCAAGTTTATAGCCAACAAGTACAATAGCTAGATATAAATATGTACTACTTTGTTGATAGATGGCCCATTCCACTCTCTCACAAAGTACCTAGGAGCACGTGTTGCAGCCGACTGTTAACTAGTAGCCCGCTTCTCTTCTCTGTCCTCTTCTCTCTCTTCCAAGTAAGCAAGAATATAATATTTAATGTCTTACAGGCCGCCTACATCACCTTATTGTACTTTCTCTAAACTCGGCTTACGCCCGGTGGGTGGGGTTGGTTTGCTCAACTGCGGCCCCACCTCACAGTGAAAACATTATGACTGGAATAAAAAATGCCATATACTCCCTCCATTCATAAATATAAGCCTTTTTAGATACTATTTCAATGGAATACAACATACAGATGTATGAAGACATAGTTTAGAGTGTAGATTCACTCATTTTGCTCCGTATGTAGTAGTCACTTGCTGGAATCTTTAGATAGACTTATATTTGGGAACGGAGGGAGTACTATACTAATAA
This sequence comes from Triticum dicoccoides, assembly GCF_002162155.2. Classification (NCBI taxonomy): domain Eukaryota; kingdom Viridiplantae; phylum Streptophyta; class Magnoliopsida; order Poales; family Poaceae; genus Triticum; species Triticum dicoccoides. The sequence continues at coordinate 303,445,017 of NC_041387.1, forward strand.
AACATTAATGCCACGAGGCGATGCAGTGCTAGTTATAGGAGGCAAGAAGAAGAGATGCATCCATCGACGACGTCCACCTCCTCGACTCAGGGCGCCGGCCCACCGAACGGCGCCTAAGTAGCAGCGGCTTTTGTGGCCAGGTCGACGTGCTTCTGAACAATGGCGTACAAAGATTCCAGCCACTGGAAGAAGGACAACGTCTTTCTGTCCTCGTTTGCCTTGTAGTTGCCTATGTAGACGATTTCCTCATAGACGTGGATGTGCAGGTCGACGGTTTCTTGCATGGTGAGGCGCTGCGCGGCGAGCGTGGCCTCGAGGTGCACATTCTTTGTCGCGACCTCTGGCACCTGCAGGGCCACCAGGGCTTCAAAGAGTTCGTCACCATGTAGGCCGATGAGGGTGGCAGGCAATGAGGAGCCTGGGCCCGTGGGCTGGAGGAGTACGGCAAGGTCGTCCGCGCGCTTCTTGACGGCGGTGAACTTGCGGATGGAGTTGACCATCATGTCGTCCATGCGAGAGGCGAAGCCGACATCGACGAGGGCTACGATGCCTGCAGTCACCAGCACAGTCTGTAAATGCTGCGCGGTGCGGGGCCGCAGGGCGGCGCCTTGGATGATTTGGCACAGCCGACTGCCGCTCGCGTCCATCGCCTCCATAGGTGCTTGTGGATTTTGGTCACTTGGTCTTGGATTGGAGTGAGCAGTGTTGCGCAGAGACTTGGGAGTAGATGGATTGGAGTGGTGGGGCGCCTTTACTATATGAGAGTCCAAACTCTGTTGCATTCACATCATGTTGGCTCTAGTCTGCTTCTCCAATTAATTCCCTCTGCATGTAATTGGGGATGCATCATTGACCGTTCAACATCTCGGGAACCGCTACCCTCTTCCTCCTTGGCATTCAAGCACCTATGGACCCGTCGACGACTAGGTGCCTATGGTGACTTCATAAATTTCAAGATGATAGTGCCGTGCGTGTGTGCGTTCATAGGGGTGAGTGTATGCGCGTCTATATGAGCGCTTGCGTCTGTACTGTGTCAAAAAAACGTAAATGCGTGTCAAAAAGAGACTAGTCAGTATACTCAATATTGTGCACCTCAGAGAGGAAAATGATAGAACTAGTACGTATTTATTTACGGTGCAGATTCACTCATTTTGCTCCATATGTACTCCGTCTCGGTGTAGTCTAGTCACTTCTTGAAATCTCTAGAAGGGCAAATACTCCTTTCTGGTTTACAGGGCTATACTAGCAAGTAGTTGTACGTACTAGTACAATAGTGGGCTCACATAGCAATTTTGTCTCATGCAAGAGCCTGGCTATATGCGTGCTCCAATGTTCGCAACTGCAACGTTCGGTTTGCGCATGGCTCTTCGCCTCTTTGAGAAGACGAACAATGATGTTACTACTACTGCTTCTACAGTGTCGAATCCACTGCTGCATGTCCATCCACCGCGAGCGGGACGAATAGCTTGTTGTGGAAGTACTACTACTAAGCAAAAGCATGTCCTCGTTTGCAAGCAACCACGCGCATGGGTGAGGGAGAAGGCGTGTAGTAAAGTCAAGCTTATCCTCGTTCTACGAGTTGACGCGACACATCATAGCACTGGCCCCACATGCTTGCCTCTAAACTTGGCTGAAAGACCCGCAGTGTACAATATATTTGCTACAACCTCTAACATTTACCCACCACAAATTAAAATATATGTGGTCGTATGCATCGTTCTGATGCAGAGGCCGGGGAGTCCCCCCTTTTCGAAAAAACAAATTAAAATATATATTCCTTTCTTGACCAGATGAGCGTGCAAACTACAATCACCAGGGTGAAAGGTAGGGCCAGAAGACTATTTTAATTTTAAAAAAACTTCGAGACGGCCACATACCATGGAGCCGACCCCAACGATTTTAAGCTTACATGCACGGTACACGCTATCTAGACTACTCTACACATGAAACTGCCACACGAGCGTCCGGGCTGCGCTTGGCTCTTCACCTCTTTGGGAAGTCGAACAATGATGGTGTACTACTTCACTGGAGGAGTACTACAGTACGCTTCTGGCCATCTGGCACCGACTGAACTGTTGCATGTCCATCACGTGCGGGAGGGAGAGCGTGTAGTGAAAGCTTCTCCTAGTCTTGCCAGCCACCACGCCCATGGGTGAGGGAGGGACGCTCCTGTCTTTGCGTGTATAACAGGTGGGCCCGACAGGTGTGTGGCCAACCTGTCATACAGCCAAAGGCAGGTGCAGTTAAGTCCGCGAGGGAGAGGATAATCAAACTTCTCATTGATGTATGAGTTGACGCGACACATCAAAGCACTCCACTCGATATATTTCAATAATTTGCGTTTATCGATGCATTAATTACAATGCATGCATGCATGCCGTGACTCTTCTTTTGACAGTACTTGCATGTGTTGATTTAATGCACCTTGAAGGATGGTTGTGCATGAGGAGGGCGAGATCATGCAGACCGAACAGGAACAGGACCAGACGATGGAGCTCTCTAAGGTCTCGATGGACCTCACCGTGCTCCACTGCCCCTTGTGCCTCCACCCCTTGACGCCTCCAGTGTATGAGGTTTGAATACACCTTGTCCGTTCGGCTGATTGAGCAAGGTGCAGGTTTCTTGATTGATGTGCTGTTGGATTGATTTCTGCAGTGCAAGGGAGGGCACCTGTCCTGCACGGACTGCCGCGTCGAGCGCCCCAGGAACCAGCGGCAGTGCCAGAAGTGCGAGCGCGGCGGTGGCTTCGATGTGCGGAACACGGCGGTGGACTCCGTCCTTTCGTCGGTGAGGGTGGAGTGCCCACATGAAGGTTGTGGGATCTACGTCACTTACCACAAGCTCGCCGATCACCAGAGCGTGTGTCCGCTCGCGCCCTGAAAATGCCCCATGCCCGTCTGCGGCTACGAAGGCCCGCCGCCGGCGCTCTACCACCACATCAGCATCGCGCATCCCATGCCTGTGCACAGGATCCAGTACGGCAAGGTGCTCCAGGTGCAAGTGCCACTGTCGGAGCCACGGCTCTTGCTGTTCGCGGAGGAGGACCACCGCGCGTTTTTCTTGGTCGGCAACGTGCTCAACATTGGCGCGCCTATCGCTGTGTCGGTCGAACGCATCAAAGCGGGGGTGTCCCCACTGCCGCACTACTTGGCCAAGCTGTGGGCGAACGGCCCGCCAGGGGAGCCCAAAGGCACGACCGACGCCGTCAAGGTGGAAATGGAGGTGACAAGCAGCAAGGATCGCAGCAACGTCGATGTGCAGGAGCTGACCTTCTTGCCAGTTCCGCAAGCTACTGGCCGGGGCTAAGCTTGTGTCCCTCCACATTCAGGTTGACAAGCTCACATCCTAAATGTTTCGACAGTGCCTTCTGTTTATCTTAGTAATATGCTAATATAGGGATTACCTTGGTCTACTTTAGCTTAAGAAATGGTGGGTTTTGGTGGCGCTGCAGCAATTACTTCGACATCAAATCAGTAATTTCAACAGTCGAATGGATATTTTGTGTCTGTTGGATATAAAGTTCCTTTGGGTAAGAGTACTACTTGTCATCAAAATGGATAAAAGGGTATGTAGACGTATTTTAGTTCTAGACACGTCCCTTTTTATCCATTTTGATGACAAGCACTCCCTCTGTTCCACAATACATGCCTTCCATTTGTCAAAATATAGATGTATCTAGACATGTTTTAGTATATAGGTACATCCGTGATAGAGCCAATCGGATGGTTGAGAACACTACAATTCGTAGCTACAGATGCGTGTGTGACTCCTAGATGCAGAGGCCGGGGGTCATCATCCTCCTTTTCGAGAAAAAACAGACACGTGTGTGAGAGGACGAGTGCGTGCGTGCACCTCTTCTCTTCCTGTATAACGTACTACTAGACTCAGAGTACAAGTTTTTGAGCTTGCGTCTCGTCACATTCCAAATTACTCCACCCTATATTGAATTGCAAACCTGTTCACACCGATCACAACCTAAATGGTTTCCCACTTAGGAGCGTATTAGTACCACGCTAGTATATTGAATTCCAAACCTGTTCACACCGATCACAACCTAAACGGTTTCCCACTTAGGAGCGTATTACTACTCGGTTATAAATACTAGTATGCCAAGATGACTGCACATTCCTCCTCAACTCCTCATCCACAAAAACAAACAAGTCATTCAGCATCCTTCCCTTGCGTCTGCCATGGCCAGCGTGAGCTCTGGGTCGAGAGATTGCTACCAGGGAGAGGCGAGCATGGAAGCGGAAGCACGAGAGATGTCCCGCCTCGCTGGAAGAGCAGCCGACATGTCCCGCCGCGTGGAAGTAGCAGCACAAAGGTCCCGCCGCACCGCTGAAGCAGCACAGAAGTCCCGCCGCGCCGTCGATGCAGTAGACTGGTCTGGCCGCGCCGCGAAAACAGCAGAGATGTCCCGTCGCGCCACGAATGCAGCAGAGATGTCCCGCCGCACCGCGGAGGCCTGGGAAAATTTCTCGCGGGCAGGCGACGACTGTTACAGGCGCATGCATGCGATCGTCCATAGCTAGATGGATAACATCTCTGGCTTGGCGAGGTTGCAGGATGACGTGAAACCCTCGTTTGAAAAGGCTACCGGCATCATCCAACAACTAAGGGAGGGCAATGAGAGGCTCCGGGCCGAGCGCGACCTGCTGAGGGAGAAGATCGTCTGAAGTGCAGACCAGCAGGAGGAGACCAGTGCCTTGTTCAAGAGGACTGGCGTCATCGTCAAGAAACTTATGGATGAGAATGACATGCTCCGCAATGAGCGCCAAAGGCTGGTGGAGGAATCCGTGGATGTTCTCAAGCAGCATCTTGAGGACACGAAAGAGCTCATCGCCGCTCGCCGCGGAGACTGGTTCCCGCGGCCTGCAGCAACGCATCAAGAAAGTAGAGATCAGCGAGCCAGATCCTTGTCTTCCTTCTTCTTTTGCCCTTGTGTATTTCGGGCATAGCCGCATGTGGCTTTTTTAATTATCTTTCTAATTATGTAAGACAATTAATCGTCCTTATCTTTCTGTGGAAGATCAATGTTGCGAGGCTGGAATGAAGAAAACTCTTGCTGTTGCGACCCTAGTGTTGCTGTTCTTCTAGTTGCTGCTAGGCTTCCTTTAGTTTCCTGGTTTCTATTGATGTAATAATCGGTTTAGGATGTCGATTGTGTCGTCGGTTGTGAAATGTTGGGTTCTAGCGCGGATGTTCGGCCTTTGTTGGCCTCTTGGAATGTTGCAATTTCAATCTGGTACTTTTAGTCCTTCGTGTTAGGCTGGAGTTGTGCTGAACTTCTTGTGAATTGTGGTAGTTTTCAGTAATGAAAATCGGAAGGGGCAAGCCCTTCTTTGATAAAAAAAACCGTCCTTATATATTCATGAGTCTTGCTATAAGTCACAGTAGATGCTATATAGGTCCGTCGGATCTTACATCAAGATCCGTGCTGCCAGATTTTCTTTTTTTCTCTCTTAAATCTCAGTCGAGTGAGACACAGCCACGCCATTAAACAGAGGCTCGGGCGCCATTAATGGAGACATTGGGAGAGAGGTGGATGACAGATGGAGGTCAAAGGGCTCTCCTCAAGATAAGCACACGCGGGGGTCTGATCGCACGCCTCTCGTACTCAAATAGCTACCCTGCATGGCGCCTCCTAGCTAATAAAAAATGAGGACGCGTGGCGACACGTAAATGGTACTAGTAAGTAGAACGCCCACGGTTTCAATAATACTTGTGTTTCCGATTGTAATGTGATGGAACTTGTTCCAAAATGACTTTGTTGATTGTTAATGTGTGCACCTTTGCAAATTGGACTGCAAATTTACCACAGCATGTTGGTGCCATGTCATGGCACCAAGCCAAGTTTCATTATGTTCATGCGTGTTTTGGATTTACAGGAATTAAAAAACTAAGTTTCTCAATGTTTCCAACCTAGCCACGACGCCCAGAATTTTGAATTTCATTCCCATTTCTTGCATGGAACCTAGAAATTTACCCGAGGACACACGTGTGATTTTTCAACCAACTTTGGTGCACTGGAACATGTGCTTGTATTTCAAATTTGAATTATGCACACAAAGGTGACATGTTCCCTCCCAGAACCACGAGCCTTCTTGAGAGAAGCTCCGATTTGCAAGAAGCTTATACCAAAATTTCTTCCTATTCGGCCAATTTTTTTTACCACGGCATGGTACTACCATGACATGACACCATGCCAAGTTTCATGATTTTAAAACCAAGTTTCTCAATGTTCTTGACCGAGCCACGATGCCCAGATGTTTGAATCTTATTCTCATTTTTTGCATGGGAGTAGAAATTCACCCGAGGACACAAATGTGATTTTCAAACAACTTTGGTGCACGTGAGAACGTGCTTGTAGTTCAAATTTGAATTATGCACATTAAATGACCAAAAACTCAATTAATGTGTAAATAAGGCCAAACGAAGCCGGAATAATTCCAAAATTTAACAGGGCACTCATGTAGTTCTATGTTTCCTTTGTAAATAAACTCAAGGGGGACAACATATATTGTTTTGCACTCAAAGGTGACATGTTCCCTCTCAGAACCACGAGCCTTCTTGAGAGAAGCTTCGGTTTGCAAGAAGCTTATTCCAAAGTCTGTTCCTATTCGGCCATTTTTTTACCACAACATGGTAGTACCATGACATGACATCCATACCAAGTTTCATGATTTTCAGACGTGTTTTGGATTTACAAGAATTTTAAAACCAAGTTTCTCAATGTTCTCGGCCGAGCCACGATGCCTAGATGTTTTAATTTTATTCTCATTTCTTGCATGGGACCTAGAAATTCACCCAAGGACACAAATGTGATTTTTCAACCAACTTTGGTGCACGAGAGCATGTGCTTGTAGTTCAAATTTGACTTATGCACATTAAATGACCAGAAACTCAATTAATGTATAAAAACGACAAACGAACCCGGAATAATTCCAGAATTTAACATGGCACTAATGTAGTTCTATGTTG
>NC_041387.1:303452157-303464909 GCF_002162155.2 Triticum dicoccoides
TTCCCTCTTAGAACCACGAGCTTCCAAATCGGCCCAATTTTTTACCACAACATGTTAGTGCCATGACATGACACCATGCCAAGTTTCATTACATGAATTTAAAATCTAAGTTTCACGATGTTCTCGGCAGAGTCATGACGCCCAGATGTTTGATTTTCATTCTCATTTCTTCCATGGGACCTAGAAATTCAACCAAGGACACACATGTAATTTTTCAACCCACTTTGGTGCACTGGAGCGTGCGCATGCAATTCATATTTAGATTATGCACATTAAAAGTCCAGAAACTCAATTAATGTATAAAAAGGCCAAATGAACCCAAAATAATTCCAAAATTTAACAGGGCACTCATATATTTCTATGTTGCCTCTGTAAATAAAATCAGGGGGGAGGCGGCGTATATCGTTTCGCACACAAAGGTGACAAGTTCCCTCTCGGAACCACGAGGCTTGCTGAGAGAATCTCCGGTTTTGCAAGAGGCTTATACCAAAACTTGTCCCAATTCAGCCAAAAATTATACATATGAAAATAGGGTTTAGATTATCCCAAACATCTCGCTACCTAGACCAATAATGTACTATGATTTGAATTCAACATAAAATGGGTACAGATATTTGAATTGGAGAGCGTATGGTACATGTAGTTCATAGTGAAATATGATTACTGTTATATGCATGTCTTTTTGTTATCAAGATAATATTTAAATTATTGTATAACTTGATAACAATCGTATTCAAATAAGGAAAATTGATTCAAATTTAGTCCATATGGTAGACGACAATATATAAGTTCACATGGTGGAGTAAAATGTTCATATATGATGGAATATCAAAATGTATGACTACATGAATTATAAACCGCAAGGTCACCTAATGATATATTCGAATTCAACATAACGTGGATTCAAAAATTGAAATTCGAGATCATGGCATATGTAATCATATAAAAAGGGACATCACTCTTTCTTTGGTGGGAATTGATTTGTTTTTCGTTGTTGTTAAGGGAAGTGCGAATCGATTTGGTACTCTGCAGGGTAATCATGTTCTCCCGATTTTTTTTACATTTTTCTTGTAGTTTTTTCGATGGCATCTATAGCAATATAATAAAAGGGGACACGACACTCTTGTGTCTTTTATGATTTTTTTACACGTTAAGTTTGTTCTGCCGAACAAGGAATCCGCACCTTGTTATCCCGAAATTTTCAAGCTCGAGTATCTTTTGTCTCACCTGCTTTGAAACTCCTGCTTCTTCAACCCGCGTCGCGCCTTGTTATCTCGAAATTTGGACGCGCGCGAGAACTCCCTCCTCATCTGAAATCGCTCCCGCAGCCCAGACACGCGAAATCCCCCTTCTACCCCTCAGCCGGAAATGAAGCTCCATGTCGCGGTGTCAAAACCGGTGGGGGTACGCTGGTAACTTACCCTACATTTCGGACAAGCGCATCCCTAAGCTTGGATCTCCCCTCCCCCTTCGCCCCCTCCCCCCCCATTCGTACACCGAGGCTGCCAAAACCCACGATACCCCACGCTCCTCCATCGGCCTCCCGACCGCTGCCCAGCCGGAGACTCTTCCCCGACTACATCGTCCACCGCAACAGCTCGCCGTCCCTCATCCACTGCACCGGATGAGGATCCGTTGTCGATCTCATCGTCCCGCCAGATCAGCCGCACCGTCCTCCACCTCTAAGGAGCTGCCCCGACTTTCGCCTCGTCTATCGCGCCACCTCAATCCCCACAGCGCCGTCTTGACCTGCCCCACCAGAACCGCAGCACCCTCACCAATTCCTCCGATGAAGCCGAGGCCAACTCGGCGCCACCAAGGAGGTTCTACACTCACCTCTACATTTTATCTTTTATTCGATCTCACGGGGCTGCCGATGCTCGATACCGAGCAGACATGGCGTCTCCATCGCCGGCGGCATCGCCGGCCACATCATCCACGGAGTCTCTCCCCCATGTCGTTGCTTCCTCGGCGGTGACTTCCACAACGGCACTAGCTGAAGCTGCTCCGGCTCTCGCTCGCGTTGTGGCTCTGTTCTTGCTGTCAGTCGCGCTGCTGCACTGCTCCTGCTTTCCTTCGTGCTGCTGCTCTACTCTTGCTCTCGCTTGCGCTGTTGCTACTGCTCCATGACCTCCGGCAGCTACAGGAGTTGCTGCTTTAGCACTCGCTCGCGGTGCTACTGCACGACTTGCTCTCTGCTAGTGCGTTCCCTGCTTGAGCGTCTGCTGATTTAGATCACTGCTTCTCTGCTACTAGTGCTCGAACGCCCTTTGCAATGCTCTGTTACTAGTTCAATCAGTTTCAACAGTAAAATTCAGTTTCGACTGTGAAGTTCATTTTCTTCAGTTAAGTTCAGAGTGAACAGTACTTACAGCATCTGTCGGAGCGGCCATGGCGCGGCTGATGCGTTTTACATCTAGCACTTTTTGGTGATGTATTTTACATCATCTATTGCAGATGATATTAGGGTCCCACTTCAGATTAAAGTTATCTGTCTTGTCATGCTTCAGCCTCATCGCCGTACACCTTAGCGGAGCTGCTCCAACGACGGAACCGTCCATCACAGTGGAGCAGTACCCTCGGCGCCGTTTCCAGAGGCCTCAGATCTTCTTCCCCGCCTCCGACAGTCACACCAGCATCATCACCATCCTCCACGTCCAACCCAATGATGCTGAGGTCCACAAGGCTATGCCAAAGAGGTTGTACACTTGTCACATCACTTTGTTTCTCCATTCCTCTGTTCTTCCAATTCATGTGAGCCAAACACCCAGGTTGACTGAAATCCTATGTTTCCAAATGCTCTATTTTGCACGTGCATTCCTATCCTATTCCTGTGTTTTTCCTGTCCTTGCGTTTATAGAATCCTCCAATTCTAAGGAGCCCTTGCAGATTTACTTCATTTTCAAATTGGCATCAAAGAAAACTCTGTGTGTTATGTCCTGCTCCTGCCGTGCCGTCATCCACCCCACCTGAGGTGCACCATCAACAAAAGTGTTCACTGCAGCAAAGATCCCCCCTGCAGACTTTCTTTCGCCGCCTCAGATCATCTTCCCTGTTGTCGGCAGCCACGCCAACTTTATTACCATCATCGACTGAGTAGATGAACTTGAGGACTAGACAGTTCCGGAAGAGAGGTCGCAGTCTTTCGTGTTTGCTTACGTTATACATCAGTTATTATTACCTGCTACTTTATCGTTCAATCTTGAGTTTTGAATTGCCCATGGGTCTCATATCGAGCCAGCAACAAATAGTATCTGTCTACTATCTGGTTCATCTGGGGTCTTCTATGTGGTTCATGTTGGGTGGGCAACAAACAATAGATGATCCATTGTCTATCTTTTTAAACTGAAGCTATAATCTACCTGCTATCATTAGTTTTGGATCCATCCACTCGTTTTCTACCATCAGTCTTGATTTTTGCATGCACCCCTTAGGCCTTACAAAATCTAACTATTTTTGTTTATTATGCATGTCAGATATTGTACACAATCGTACTGAACATGTAGAGAAAAAGAGAAGACTGTTGCGTGCGAATATAATGTCATGCAGACGCTGCTCCATGGTGGGCGAAGTGCCCCCCCCTCTCCTGCATTTCCAGATTGTATTCCAGAGGAAGATAACTATTCATATGGAGATTCAGAAGGAGCCGACCATGTCTGTTTACCACCTGAGGTGTTTGCTCTAACCTGGCATGCTGATGTTGGTCATATCATGCATATGGCGCCTTGCATTGCTTACATTATACATCTTATATGTCATCATCTTAGTTTAGATTTGCTTTGTGTGAATGCCACCTGTTTGGTTTCCATATCATACTCCCACCATTCCTAAATATTTATCTTTTTAGAGATTTCAACAAGTGACTACATACGAAACAAAATGAGTGAATCTACACTCTAAAATATGTCTATATACATCCATATGTGGTAGTCCATTTGAAATCTCTAAAAAGACAAATATTTAGGAACGGAGGGAGTATATGGGAATTATGCAATGACATCTTCTTAGCCAGGCATCATATACGTGAATGATGCAATGCCATCCTGTTTAGCCAGTCATCGTATATGTGAATTGTATCGTGCCATATTTTTTTCCATAATGTATTCCATTTGTCAACAGTGTTTATACATTCATCTACTCTTCCTGTGCATCAGCCATTTGAGTCGGTCATGGGAAAGTCTGGAGTGAAAACAAGGTCTTCTCAGCAGTCAGTGCTACCTGTCAATGCAGATTTCTTGCTGGTTACAGATAGCTCCTCAGAGGAGGATTCAGAGACAGATGACCAGTCGTATCCCCTCCCCCCCCAAGGTGCATGCTCTAACTTGGCTATGTTATATTGCTCATATCATGCATATGGTGTCTTGCATTGCCATGCCATCTGCTTAGATTAGAGATGCTTTATGTGAATGCCTCCTGTTTGCTTTCTATATCAGATATGTGAATTATGCAATGCCATCTTTTTCAGCCAGTTATCATATATGTGAATTATGCACCGCCATGGAGCCAGGCATCATATATGTGAATTATCTCATGCCATCTTTTTTTTCATTATGTATTCATTTGTCAACAACCTGTGTGTACTGAACTACTCTTCATGTGTATCAGCCATTTGAGCCGGTTATGAAAAAATCTGGAGTGAAAACTAGGTCTTCAGAGCAGGCAATGGTACCTGTTGAAGCATATATCTCGATGGTTACAGGGAGCTCCTCAGAGGGGGATTCAGAGACAGATGACCAGTCCTATATCCCACCTGAGGTGTATGCTCTAAGTTGCAATGTTTATATTTCTCATATGATGCATATGGTGTCTTGCATTGCTTAGTTTAGACATCATATGCACAATATTGAATTCTATCTGCTTAGTTTAGAGATCATACATGCGAGTGCCAGCTGCTTAGTATATGAATCAATTATGTCAATTATATCATGCCATCATGTATACTTAGACAACATGTATGTGAATTATTTCATCCCAACCTATTTTAGAAAGACATCATATAGTTTTGTCATGTCATCCTGTTTAGGTACTCATCATATGTTGAATTATGCCATTATATCCTGTTAAGTTATCCATCATATATCTGAAACTATGTCATGCTATCCTGTTTAGTTAGGCATCATATATGTGAAATTGTGTCATGCTGTCCTATTTGGTTAGACAACATATATGTGAAATACCACATCTGTCTATCATAAAATGTCTGTACGTTCAATTTCTTTTCTTGTTTATCAGCCATTTGAATTGGAGGGGGTGATGGCAGCATCTAAGGGAGAAAAACCCGTTCTTCACAAAAGACAGTGCTACCCGTCGATGCAGATAGAACCATGGTTGTACTAGCCCACAAACTAGCCCCACCACACATAATCGAGACTCTTCCAGATTGCACACTTACACCGTTGGGCAGAGAACTAGCTACAACCCATCTAACCGCAACCCCAGCGGATAGTAACACACTTATAGTTGACAAAGCACCATGTCCACCATAGAGTACCCCCACACGAGAGTTTGTAAAGCTACTACAGTGCCCAAAGCACGAAGACCGCCACAGCTAACCCAAACTCCACGTTTAAAGCAGAAGAGCAATTGTTTTCGGGTCAGCTTTCGTAGCTATGGTCCATACTCCTTTGCTGTTGCATCATTGTATTTACTCATACCAACTACTTTCAAATTTGAAGGAGCCAATTGAAACTCCAATGGCGCAACAGGTATGTTTTAAACCTATTTCTTTAATTGGATTGTTGTTCTAACTTCTTGCTCTATGTTGATTTCAGTTTAAGTTGTATAAACAGTTATGTTCTCATGTGATGCACATTCCAAGTGCTGCCAATGTTGTGTAGTTTCTCACACTTATATTCTGTCTATGCTGTTGTGTCTTAAAAATATATGAGTTGAGCTGTGTCTCTATCTTGATTAGGGAACATAAACTAGAATGATCTGGACAATACAGTGACCATAGTACATAGATATATGTTTGTTTCGTGCTGTTATCCTGTCCACCTTACTACTGAACCGGTTTACCAAAATGAGTTTGGTATACTACAAGCTAAACCTGTGATGTGTCTGCTTGTTTCTCTTGTAGTATGCAAACAGAATATTGGAGAAGAGCACCCCACTATGCAATGGTAGAGAAAGTAATGCAGATAAGGTTCAAGATAGTCAAACAACCCTGTTGGTCTCCAAGAAAGGTGAAAAAAAGAATCTTGTAGAGAGTGAGAAAACCCCACAGTCCTGCGTTGATGTAGTGTTCGAGTTACTGCCCAGTACCGCTGGCACAAGCTCTTCAAACTCGCTGCCTGAATCACTTCGGCTTCTTCAGTCTCAGCTACAAGATGAAAGGCATCAGTCATCTGTGCTGCGGCAAGAAGCCGAAGGACTGAGGAAGTCCCTGCAGAATTCAGATGCGTACTTTCTTGTGCAACAGCAAGCGCTGGAGGATTTAAGCGCCAAACAAGAGAAAGTTAATAAGCTTGCTAAGCATCTTGACAGCATTAATGGTTCCCATGATATTGTTTCTTGAACTCTTCTGAAGTGGTTTCAGTTCTGGACTTGTTTTGCTGCGGCATTTATATGCTGCTGTGTTCCCTATATTTGCACTGGTGGTGAACTTTAATGCCCAGTGGATGTAATATGTGTAATAGCCGTGATAGCCTAGCATAAGTTGCTTGCTTATTTATTTCCTTGTTGTCTTGTTTATTTGTTTGCTTGTAGTCAGTCCAGTTATTTTTCCGCGGTTTGCTAGTGGCTGCAATAACCTATTTTTTAAGACTAGGCCACAATAACCATGGGCTAATATTTACTGTAGTGACACTGGGCCTCTTACGGGCCGTAGAAACAGTGGGCCTTCTACGGGCCGTAGAAACAGTAGACCTTCTACGGGCCGTAGAAACATTGGGCCTTCTACAAGCCGTAGAAACAATGGGCCTTCTACGGGCCCTATCATCAATGGGCCTTATACGGGTCGTATAATCGATTGGCCAAACATGGGCCAATAACAGGCCGCATTATGGCCGTAAACGGGCTAGAGTTAGAATCACCCGTTCCTGGGCCGACCATAACAGGCCATCGTTAATAGGCTATATTTGATGACGCTATGAAAACAGCCCAATGTATTAACGGATCACAAACGGGCCGACTGTAACCACGGGATGAATTCGGCCCACAAGCAAAAAATTACAGTAATGGGCCGTAAGTAAATGAATGCTCGAAATGAGCCCAAGAATAAATGGGCTTTGAGAAGGCCGAAAGATAACATGGGCTGGAAACGGCCCAACTGAATAACGGGCCATTAATGGGTATAAAGTGATACATTGTTCATTACGGGCCAGTATCACCACGGGCCGTTAATGGGTCTAAAATGATACAGTGTTCATTGCGGGCCAGTTTCACCACGGGCCGTTAATAGGCCAAGAGTTACATAGGGCCTCATATGGGCCAAAAGACGTCATGGGCCATACATGGGCCAGAAGTGAAAATGGGCTGGAATCATATTGGATGGCCCAGATGACGCTACTGGGCCTAATTCGGGTAGGGCATAACGGGCCTTGGGTTAGCGGGCTGTAAATGGGCTATATGCGAACAGGCCGTTAACAAGCTTTCCATGGGCCGGCCCGTCACCTTTTGACCAAGTCAAACGGCCAGCCTTTTCACAGGAATAGGCCTCTGTTGGGCCGGGCCACGTGTTGACGTATCATAGGCGCCTTCTGTCCAATGAGTGGATGACATCTGTCCCAACAATGAGCCGACACGTGTTTCCTCCAGCCAATGACGATTTTACACGTGGAAAATCCCCATTGGTCGGGGTGTTAACGGGTTATCGGATCCAAAACCCAACCCGATTGTTTAACGACGTTTCGTTACGGTGGATGCCATGTGTCGGTCACCCTTGACGAAAGCACTTCTGTAACGCACGATTTATCGTCATGGAAGTGGACACTTCCGTGATGATAATTTTGGTAATGTCATGGAACACTTCTACGACAGCACAGGTATGACTATCTTGATTCTGTCATAAATCATGGATGTACTTGCATGACAAAAAACGCGACCTACTGTGACAAACAGGTATCATCACGGAAGTGTTTTTTTTGTAGTGTGGACCAGCTTGAGAATCTAAAACAACAAAAATTGTTGGAGCAGTTGGAGCAACTGGAGAGCCAGCATCAACAACAACTGATGGCTCTACTACAGGAGACTTTTTCGGGCCTGCAGCAGCACTACCACTAGTCTCAACAGCAGCCTCGACGGGATCTGTCTCCAAAATGATATCTCTAGCTGTCTTGCCCTGCTCAGCATCAGAAACAAACAGCACCAATGGACAACTGAGGTTAAGTTGGCGCCACCCCGTCAGAGCAGTCGGTGCCTGACATGGTCTTGTCTGCAACCTTCTCTAGAGAAACACTAGAATCATCATTCTGCAGCAAAGAACAGAAAGTCATTACAAATGGGCACATAGTGACAAAAATGCAAAAACAAGTACAATAAAAAATGAGACAAATGGACAAGAAAAATGGTACTTTATTTTTCACTGCCATGAGCCTCATCAACTGATACATCACTCACAGGAACAGGTTCATGCACAGGAGCACTTGCGCTTTCAGGTAAAAGATCCTCCTCAACCCTAGCATCATCATCAACAGCCTATAAAAATCATGTAGAACACAAATGCCTAATCAGTAGAAGTTCACATTACATAATAAAAGAAGGTCAGCTATGACAAAATGACACATAGTGGAAGTCTATAAACATAGAAAGGCAGATAGCAAACTACTCTAATGCAAAAGGGAACAAAAAGGGCCAGTTATGGAAAACACAGAAGTTCAAGTGCTGTAGCCCCTGAAGTTGAGGTACTGTAAACAGAGAAGGTCACCTAGGAAACACTAGTGCTAAGAGGAAAACGTTTAGGACACATGAAATAAATAAGGGTCACCTATGACTACAAAACAGTAATAACTGAAAAGCTAACAATGAAAATTAATGCACAGAAAATATCAAAAAGCAAACACAAACAAACCTCTTTGGTATGATCCACATGGCCTCCTTCACGATCCAAACAAATAGGATCTTGCCTCTGAATCTGACTCACAACAACACTTGCCCCATCTTCAAACGGCTTGCAACGAACATCCTGTATTCCCTTGAACAGCCGAAAGCTAGCATGGAGGTGGGAAGTACTATCAAGCCAAATGATCAATCTTATGGCCACATTCATGGCATAGTTTGTTCAAATGAACTCATATCATGCACAAGGGTGCATCTTGGAATGACAAACAATGTTGCCTAAGGAAGTTTTCATTTTCTTTGCATGAAAAATTCATTTTCCATTTTTCTGAGTGCCCAAAATGAGCTTTTTTGTGAAGGGCCTACCATATATTTGTTTCAAAATTGGACCTAATCAATTTTATAAAATACTTGGCCATATATAATGCACAATTGACAAAATGGTTGGGTGCCAAAAGTTTTGATCCACTTGTGGTGAAAAAGACAAATTCTCGCCGATTCAGTAGGAAGCGGGTCAAATCTGAACTGCAGCTGCCTCATAATTTGCTATTTATTTTTTCCAAAAATCATTTCTAGTTACATAAGTACCTATTTAATCATAAATACATGGTTTGGTGGCGATACGTCGAGGTTTGGACGGTGGCCGAGGGCTCCAACTCTAGAGCGCGTAAACTAGCATGCCCGTCGCGTGGTCACCGCGTGACCGTGGCTTTGCCATGTGTTCTGGGCGGCCTAGGCATGTCTAGTGGGTTGGGCACTCCCCAGGTAGGTGCTAGGAAGAAAATCACAACATAAGATTCTCACGAGGAGACCGATCGATGCTCAAACATGAATAAGCAGCTAAGTGTTTGATTAGCGGTACGGGAAATGCACATGGCTAATGTGCATGAGCTTTGGCTGAGAATGATCAGTTACTAAGAAGACCGTCTTCACAAATTTTTAGCTGAAAAGGAGGACCCTAGGTGGTACTTGCTTTGCAAAGTACCGCATTGGACATAAATACGAATGTTGAATATGGGCTCAAAATAATGAATGGATTGAGCTGGCATTTGGTGGAGGATGGTTATTTGGGCATAGGAAAGCACTATAGAAAATGGATACCATTTGGACATGCCAAAGTGGTACTTCCTTCACAAAGTGTTTTTCTGAACATAATAGGAAAATGAATATTTTTTAATTATTTTTGAACTAGGAAAGGAAGGTTTTTTACATATTTGATGAAGATATGACCCAAAGAATTTATGAGATTTTTTGGGAATTTTGGGAATGACAGAAATATAGGTTGCTTCACAACCTAGGGCAAAAACTACCACATGGAGATGACACATAGGCAAAACTGTTGAGGTGGCGCCTAGTCATAGCAACCCACCACAATTTACAAGGTTATGACCATTTATATTGGTCATGATCAGCTAGAAATAAGGCAGCGGACCAGTGCTATCTGCTTTATGACCATTTCGTGTAAGGAAATTACGACCTTTCTGACCAAAATGGTCGTTATAGTTTAGGGTTTGGAGCCCCCTGAACAGCTTTTGACTAATTGGTCTGAAATGGTCATAGATCTATGACCAATTCTTCCAGGGTCACTGACAGAAGGTCACTAGTTGACATATTTCTTGTAGTGGCGACTGATTGGACGTGGGCGTCTCTGCTTCCCCATGCTGCCTCGGCAACCGCCCGTCTGACGAGTCCCTGCCACATGCAAAAAGGGTTATCATTACCTACGATCGTGGAGGTCGACGGTTGGCCTCCCTTGGGTTATAAATGAGAAGGGGTGAGAGCCCTCGTCGCCCATCTCTTCCTGCTCCGCCTGCTTCTTCTCCCCTGCTCCACCTCCAGTCTTGACACCGATGGCACTGATCCGTAGATTCTCGGCCGAAGAGAAGGGGAAGGCTCCCTGGGACAGACCCGATCCGCTCCCGCCGAAGAAGAGGCCGGTCCACCGCCATGGAGAGGTCGTGAGGCTGGAGATGACGAGGCCTTGGTGCGAGCGGCCACCTCCTGGGTACCCACTACCACAGTGCGCCCTAGCCGAGGTCTCTGAAGAAAGGGGCGGTGTCGGTGTTCTAGGAATGGGGGTACCTAGACTTGCCTGCCTACAGACCGCGGCGTGGCTCAAGGAGTGGCCCAGTGCGGCCCATCTTCATCGACACCTGCTCAAGACCCTCGCGAGGGGCCAAG
This sequence comes from Triticum dicoccoides, assembly GCF_002162155.2. Taxonomy (NCBI): domain Eukaryota; kingdom Viridiplantae; phylum Streptophyta; class Magnoliopsida; order Poales; family Poaceae; genus Triticum; species Triticum dicoccoides. Next base: position 303,463,336 of record NC_041387.1, read on the forward strand.
CCTCACGGGGCGGACGACAGGAGGCTTCCTCGGGCACGGCCTCGTCAGGCTGGCTCGCAAGGAGGCGGAGAGATCAAGGCGGGGTACCTCGCGAGGTGCTCATGACGCAAGCCATGACGACCAAGGCCAAGCGGGTGCCAGGCGGGCGCCGACCTGCGCAGAGTCCTTGTTTCCTCTTTGGTGCAAAGGGGGCAAGCGCAGGCGAGAGTATCAAGCAAAGGCAACCATTTCGGTGCAACAAGACCAAGACCAGCAGGACGGCAGAAAGGAGGTCATCGTGGAGCCCAAGCCAGCATCATCGTCAGGGTCTTTGGCAGGCGAGGACCAACTTTAGTCAGGATAAGTGTACGATATGTTCCCCTTCAAAATGGCCAATTGTTGGCGCCCTTCCCGCTCAATATTTGGGGAGAGGCCCATGGCCTCTGCCTATAAATATGACTAGCCACCCACAGGGTAGGGAGATGGGATCCGAGACATCGGCCTCCAGAGAGAGAGAAAGAGACACGATTGAACTCCCCTAGCAGTTCATTGCACCAGCCAAGAACAGACCCTCGCGAGGCTGTTCTTCCCTTGTACTGTTCCTCATCAGCCCTAGAGGCAATCCACCACACCACACACTGGAGTAGGGTATTACAGCACAATGGTGGCATGAACCAGTATAAATATCATGTCCTTTGTGTTGTTCTTCGCGTAGTTTTGGATCCTTGCGTGGCGACGAGACATGGGTAGGCGGGGGGTGTGATCTCCGCGTGCACCCCAGAGTTCGAATGTCGGGGGTTGGGTGCGACATTTGCCAAAGGATGGCTTATCATGGTGGGAGCGAGTAGAACGTCGCCGGTGCCCGGAAGCGGGATGAGGCGAAGACATGCATGCTGGCGAAACTTACCCAGCTTCAGGGCTCTCCGAGGAGATAACACCCCTACTGCTGCTCTGTGGGGTCTCCGCATGGTCACTATGGCAAAGTGTTTACAATGGTGCTCCTGGAGCTGTTTCTGGAGGTAGGAGAAGGCTAGGCTAGCTTCTCCTTCCTGTGATATAAGGTCTATTCCTATCTGGGTCCGAACCTTTGCATGGGCTTCCCGGGGGGGGGGGTTATATAGGCCTACCCCCCAGGGGTACAATAGTAATCCGGCTGGGAGCGGGTCCCAGCCGTCTGTCTCTCAAGCCAGCGTCCTTCCTACCGACTCTTGGGGCCCGCCGACTGGCGGGCCCCGCGGATAGGCCTGATACTGTAGCGGTACTCCTAATGACGTTGGCTTGGTCATGCGGTCATTGCTACAGTGCCGCCGTCCGGCGTGCGTTCACTGCCACCACTCCCCATCGTATCTGGTTAATGGCGTGTGGGGCCCGGGGGAGGGGTCGGCCGACTTCAGGGGGCCGACTCCCACGGGCCCGTCTCCAGGGCACTCAAGCCGTCTTCGGTCTACCCACTGACAGGCGGTCCCGCTGCCCTTGGGACGTACAGGCCGGCGTCATGGGCACAGTGCGCCGCCTACTATGGCTGAGGTCAAGGCAGGCATGGCAACAGTGCTGCGCCTCGCCGGAGATCTCCTGCGATACGGCTCACTATAGCC
>NC_041387.1:303465119-303486673 GCF_002162155.2 Triticum dicoccoides
CGTCCATTGAGACAAGGGTGGAGTCGTGGGCCGACTCTCCATAGCCGGCCTCTCTGGAGGTCGCCGGCCAGGAGTCGGCTTGTCGCGGAGTCGCCGTCTAGGACTCGGGATAACTTGGAGTCGTCCCTGGGACTCGGCATAACTCGGAGTCGTCCCTGGGACTCGGCATAACTTGGAGTCGTCCCTGGGACTCGGCATGAGGGCGCGGCGTGCCCCGATGTCTTGAAAGGTCATGGGGCTCGGGTTGGCCTACCCGTGGCCCATTACTCCGACAGTAGTCCCCGAAGCTGGTGAAGCTCCGCGGACACCGCATCGTGGGGCTTCAACAGTTTCAATCTTCCGGGAGCGGATTTTGGGCCTCGGCCGCCGTCTTCATTCGGGCCGACTATCCAAAGTCGGATTCCCGGAGGGCTACCCCGCCTCGTGAAGAGCTTGAAAGTCGTGGCGGGAGACCAGGCGGCGTGCCTGATACGCTTCCCCGTGGCCATCAGCGCGGTCCTCTTGCGTGGCACCACGCGGCGGGGGCCCGCCACTACCACGCCTCGGCATTCGAACGGATCCGTTGCGCCGTGCGGTCGGTTGGTTTTCCCACGTCGTTACTGCGCGCAGTAACTTCGTGGGGTAAATCATGGGGGCGTGGGGTCCTGTGCACAGTTAATCCCACACCCGCCCCCTTCGGCTTCTCAGCCCACAAGGCTATAAGTAGGCAGGGGGGCGGAGCGGCAGAGCACGCGTGTCCATCTTCCCCGCTCCCTTCGCCCCCTCTTGCCTCCTTTCCTTCCTTTCGCCGCCGTTGAGCAAGAAAACACCACACCAGCGGCGATGAGCTCTTCCTCCGCCGCCGCGGCCCCCGCCGTGCGCTCTGGCGTGTGGGACGGCTCGGAGGTGGACGACGAGCATATCGAGTTCCTCCGCTGAACGCGCCGGCTCCCTGGCGCAGACCTCGTGCGCGCCCGCACCGCGCCGGAGGGGGAGATTCGGCTGGCGCCGGAGGAGGGCTAGCGGGTTATCTTCCGCTCGCACCTCATGCGCGGCCTGGGGCTGCCGGCGAGCGGCTTCTTCCGCGCATTCCTGGAGTTCCATGGGATCTAGCCGCACCACCTTACCCCGAACACGGTGGTGCTGCTGTCCGCCTTCGCCACTCTGTGCGAAGGCTTCCTGTAACGCCCCGGATCCAATGCGCCAGGTGTATGCTAGTTATTCGCCGTCATTGCCATGTCATTTGCTTGCGTGTTGCATTTTATCATGTCATCATGTGCATTTCATTTTGCATTCATGTTCGTCTCATGCATCCGAGCATTTTCCCCGTTGTCTGTTTCGCAATCCGGCACTCCTATGCCCTCTGGCGTTCCCCTTTCGTGTCACACCCTAGCTAGTTCATGCATTAGATTGTTGCATCCGAGCATTAGATTGTTGCAACAGAAACTTGAAATGGGGATGACAGAACCCCCAGCCCCCTCTGAAACCAACTAGGGTTTACTAAAAATATTTTTCAATGAACCTGAGATGCCCTTCTAAAATGTCCATCGTTCTTGTCTTGGTTCAGAACCTCTGCCAAAAGTGGTGCTCAATTTTCTAGGTCATCCTAAGGTTTTTGAATTAAATCATAAGTATTTGAGTTTGGGCATTTGAATTATATAAATTATTTTAAATGCTCAAATAATCCCAAACTAAAATGTTCCATGCTGGATATATTCCAGTTAGTGGCCATGAGCAGTTTGGTGATTTTTGGAGTTGTCTAGGTATTTTTAGAAAGTCCACAAAGCTACAGAATAAATAAAAAAAGATAAATAAAAAGGGAGAGAGGGAACTAACCTGGCAGCCCACCAGCCAGCCCACCTAGCCGGCCCAGCCCAGCAGCCGCTCCAGCGAGCTGCTTGCCTTCGCCAGGCAGGCAGGCAGGTGCTCGACGGCGGCACCAGCGTGCGCCACGCAGCTGCCCGCCGCCCTGCTTCCTCCCCTCGCCTCTCTGCTGGCCTGGATGAGCTCCACGTCGTGCCCCGAACCCCCTGGACACCTCACTCGCTCACCTGCCTCTCTCCCTCACTCTCCCACGCCATGGCCGACGCCACCGCAGCCGCACCGTCGCCGTAGTCGCGCTCTCCGTCGTTCTTGCGCCGTGCCGTTGTGTCCAGGAGCTCCGCCACCCTCCTCTTCTTCGAGCTAGCTGAGCCCCGAGCGCTCGCTTGCCCCGAGGCCTCTGCACCGACCTCGCCCGACTCCGCCATCGCCGGAGATCCCCTTCGTCGTCGCCGTCGCACCAGCTCGTCCCCGACCGCGCCGTCTGCTTCCTCGAGATCGCCGTGAGCCCAGCTACCTCTCCCCCTTTCCTTTTTCGCTCTCGAGCCCCGTAGCGACTGCACGAAGCTCACCCGCATGCACCGCCGCGGAGCTCGTCGCCGACGTGACTCCGGCCACCCACTGGCCACACCACCATGTCCAACGCACTCACCGCACACGCAGGAACCCGTAGCACCTCACCACGAGCCTCGCCGTGCCCCGTAGCTTCGGGTTCATCATCACCCGAACTCCGGCGACCACCAAAGTCATCGCCGACGCCGTTTTCGGCCACCCCCAGCTCAACCAACACCACTAAGAGCTGCGGCTTGCTCCCAGCTACACGTAGATGCCCTCCGCGGCTCTTTTGGTCGCCGGAATGCACAAAACCACTCTCGACGTCGCGTTCGGCCTCGCTGGCGACTAAACACCGGTGAGTTGACCCCGCTGACACCTCGTTTGACCACGGGTGGGCCCAGTTTGACCCCCCTGGGTCAATGACAGGTGGGGCCCAGCCCTGTTAACTAATCAGGATTAGTTTTAATTAATATTTAGTTAAACTAATTACACTAACACACGGGACCCACTAGTCAGGGTTGACCTGGACTGTTCTGTTGACCGTTGACGTCATCCTGACGTAATGCTGATGCAGTAATTTATTTACTGGAATTATTATTACACAGGAAATTCCAGTAAATACCACAAACTTTAAAAAAATGATAGAAATTAATCTGTAACTCCAAATGCAAAGTTTTATATATGAAAAATGATCAGAAAAATCCAATCTATCCATCTGTACTAGTTTCATGCATGTTTAAGCAAGCTAACCTGATGTTTAGTGCAGAACAAGATAAAGCACTTAAAAGGGTCATTTATGAGTTTGAAACTTGAATCTTTGATTCAAAATGGTTCAAACCCATCTGGTCTTAGTTGCATTATCCCAATACACTCATTTTGCCATGTCTCATGCATGCATCATATTGTTGCATATTGTTTGGTGATGTTTGTGTATCGGTGCTCTTTGCGGCAGGTTCTGCCTCCGAGGAGTACCACGATTACCCTAACGAAGAACAATATCAGTGCATCGACCCTTCAGGCAAGCAACCAACCATTTGATCATATCGATACAATCCCATGTTCTCACTTCTCCTCTCTTACTGCATTAAGACAACGCGTTTCAAACTGTTGTGTGCTACGGTAGTTGAACCCATTTCCTCTGCATGACCTGTCATTGCCACAGTAACTAGATGAAACCCACTAGCATGTGTAGGAGTTGATTGAGCCATATGTATGTGTTGTTCCTACCTTGCTATGCCTGCTATGCTTAGAGTCGTGTCAGGTTTGGTTCATCTGGGTGATGGGCTAGAGTGAAATGATCATGCCGGTAATGAGAGTGATGTGGTGAACACGATTTGGTAAAGGTATCGATGAAAGGCCATGTAGGAGTACATGGTGGGTTGTTTCATTGAAGCCGACCTTAAGCACTGAGATCTGTATGTGTGATTTAAGATTCAGCTACTACCATGCATTGGGCCCTAAAATATGACCCTGCTCGACTTCTCATTCACCCTAGTCCTCTGTCCAAGAGTTGCAAGTAGTTTCTGGTGTTTGTAGCTTACTGGAGGTCGTGGGCAGCGATGACCCGCGGAGTGGGCTATGATGCGGTAGGTACGTGGCCGGGAGTACCAGGCACCCGTTAGGTGTCTCGGAACCCTATACACATCGTTCGGGGCCGTACGTGGAACCCTGGCTGGACTCCCTGCGGATGGAACCTGAATAGGCGATAAACCTGGACTAGAGACTTAGGTGTTTAGGTAGGTCATGGTCTACACCCACGTCGGCTTTCGCTTGAAGTCTGCCGAGCACATGTCGTGTGCAGACGCTAAGTGGTGGAAACATGTATGAAGAAGTACACCCCTGCAGGGTTAACATGATCTATTCGAATACCCGCGTCCGCGGTAAAGGACTACTTGGTTGCCTATACAGTTCATAGACAAGTAAATGGATACTACTAAAAATCTCAAGATAAGCGTGAGTGCCGAGGATGGCTCTTCCGTAGGATGACGGAGGTGGATCCTCGGTGGAGTATTGAAGTGGTGTGTAGTGGACTCGTGTGCGCAAAACCATTTCAAGTTGGTGTCTCGTAGGATAGCTTAGCCAAGAGTCAAAGCTGGCTTGCCGCAATAACCCCACCAACCCTTCTTGACAATGTGCATGTATGTAGGATCTGATGTAAGTCTTGCTGAGTACCTTTGTACTCATGTTGCTTTAATTTACATTTTTCAGAAGACGCTGCAACCCCTTCTGATGGGTTCTTCGTAGATGTTGACATCGATGAGTAGACTAAGGCCCAGGTGGTGATCCTGAGCTTGTGAAGGACCACGTAGTATAGCCAGGCTTTCCCAAGCCTCTTTTATTTTACTAGTTGTCTATACTCAGACAAGTTACTTCCGCTGTTGGCTTGTATGTCTGTATGACCTGAATGCTAGGTCGTGTGACCCGTACTTCTGTGTATGATATGTATGGCTCCCTGAGCCTTTAAATAAAGTACTTGTGTTGTAGAGTCATGTTGTGATGCCTTGTTGTATTTGCACATACCGAGCATATTGTGTGTATGATTGAAATGCTTGGTATGTGTGGGATCTGACTATCTAGTTGTTTATTCTTAGTAGCCTCTCTTACCGGGAAATGTCTCCTAGTGTCTCCACTGAGCCTTGGTAGCTTGCTACTGCTCCGGAACACTTAGGCTGGCCGGCATGTGTCCTTCTTCGTTCATGTGTCTATCCCTTCAGGGAAATGTCACGTGATGGATACCGGAGTCCTGTTAGCCTGCTACAGCCCGGTTTACCGGAGTCCTGCTAGCCCAGTGCTACAGCCCGGATTCACTTGCTGATGACCGACACGTTCGATGCTGGGTCATGGATGCCTGTCCCTGTAAGTCTGTGCCACTTTGGGTTTACGACTAGCCATGTCAGCCCGGGCTCCTTACCATATGGATGCTAGAGACACCATCATATACGTGTGCCAAAAGGCGCAAACGGTCCCGGGCAAAGGTAAGACGACACCCGTGGGAATATCGTGCGTGAGGCCGCAAAGTGATATGAGGTGTTACATACTAGATCGATGTGGCATCGAGTCGGGGTCCTGACATTTCGTCTCTCATTGTGAGTGGGTGTTAAACTTTCTCGGAATGGACCGAGTCTTGTCAAGCGGCCTTGGTATAGCACCGGTAGACCGCCTGTCAAGTTTCGTGCCATTTGGAGGTCGTTTGGTACTCCAACGGTTAACCGCATAGCCCGAAGCCCCTCTCTCTTTGCAGCCCAACACCCCTTCCAAAGTGGCCCAAAACCCATCTAGCTCTCCTCCATGCTCTCGGTCGTTCGATCACGATCGTGTGGGCGAAAACCGCTCCTCATTTGGACACTCCTAGCTCCCTTTACCTATAAATATGTGTCCTTCCCGGAATTTTCACGCAGATGAACCCTAGCCCCTTCTCCACCGCACCGCCGGACATGTCCATCCGCGCCGGACATGTCCGCCGGCCACGTCGCTTCGACCAATGGCGTCATGCTACGTCACCCCGCCGCCGCCCGCAGCCAACCGGCCGCCGCCACCTCAGCGCCTCCTCCTTTTCTCTCCTCCCGCGCCCGCCGCCGGCCCGCGGAGCCCAGGCGGGGCCCGCGCGGGCCCAGATCCCGTCCGCCACCCCGCGGCCGCACGCCTCCCGCGCCCCGTCGCCCGGGCCAGCCGCCGCCTCCGTTCGCCGGCGCCCGCCGCCGCCAGCGTGCCTCCGGCGAGCTCGCGCCGCCGCCGAACGTCCCGCGCCGGCCGCTCCCGCGCCCCACCGCCTTCGTCTCCACCCTCCTCCACCGCGGAGCCCTCCGCCGCCAAGCCTCGTCGCCAGCTCCGCCACCGACCATGCCGGCGCCGCCATGGCCACCGAGCTCCTGCTCTTGCTCCGGCCCTCCCACCTCCTCCGGCCTTCTCCACGTCGCCGGACCCCGCCTCTGGTCAGATCCGGGCAGGAGCCGCCCGGATCCGCCCTCTCCCTCGTCCTCCGGCCGCCTCCTCTCCTCTCCGGCGAGCTCTCCGGAGAGATCCGCGACGAGGTTGACTTTCCCCCTCCAAAATTCGTCTAAGTCCCCGATTCTGCAATAATTTTCATGCCATGTTTGACCTGCCGTATCTCTGCATCCGTAGCTCTGTTTCATGCGTGTAATATGTCAAATTGTTCGTCTCGACAAGTACATAATTTATTCCATTGCATCATATTCATTTGAGGTCATCTAGATGTCCGAATCATCGTTGTAAGTGTGCTTCATGATGTTTTCTGCTGTCTGTTAACAGAACGAGCTCTTTTGTCATTTTTGCCATGATTGATGTGTGCGCCTATGAGGTTGGTGTCTACATGTGTTTTGATCAATGCTATGTCTTCTTTACAGAGGTGTATGCCATGTATTTTTGTGATCAATGTGGTGACTATCACAAGCATGCAAACTAGGCATCGTGATGTTGCTGATTTTAGTCCCTGTTCTGCTGTTATTTTGATGCCATGTAAACTTGATGCTACAGAGAGATCCATGCATTTTTTGAGATACTTCAGTAAGGATGTTTTGAACATATGGTTATTTTCTATCCATTCATGGCCTTTTTGGAAATTATGGAGTAGTCTAGCATGTCATTTTCGTGCTCTACTTTTGCTTCAGAATGTTTCCTGGCAGATTGTTTATGTGTTATTCAATTTTGCCAAGGTTGCCATAGTTGATCCTTGCATGCTATAGACTTGTTCTTGACTTGGTTTTTTTCACAAACATGCCTTCTTGATGATTCTATGCTTATCTTGTCATGCAATGAATTGTGGTGAGTGAATCGAGCTTGTTAAGTAGGGTACATGATGTTGCTGTTTTGCTAGGCTGAATCTGTTATTTTGTGATGCTATATAAACATGTTGCTCCTAATCATTCTATGCATAATCTGGAGATGTTCTATAAATATGTTTTGTTCTACATGTCATGCTCTATCCATACATGCCCCTGGTTGCATTTATAGGTTGCCGTAGATTGTTTATATCTTGCTCCAAAGTTGCTTCATAATGTTGTCAGCCTGTTAACATTAAGTTCAGTTGTTACCATGATTGTTGCTAGTGATCCATGCACCCTATGGACTTGCTATAGCCATGCTTAGCTTCAAAAACATGCCTTCTTACTGTTGGGTGCCTTGCCATGCCATGTTTTGCTCTGTAGTGAGTTGCACAAGCTCATCTACATGCCTTCATAATTCTGCTTCTGCCATGTTTGAATCTGTATTATAACTTGCCATGTTTACATGGGTGCCATCATATTTTCTGATCCTTTTTGGCTTATGGTCAGTAAAGGACATTTGATCTATGCATTTATTAGATTCATGCCATGCCTTTGTTTGCCATGATAAGTTCCTGTAACATGTTGTTTGATAGCTCTGAACATTGCATCGTGATGTTATTTTCTGTGAAGTCTGAATTGTTTTTACTTGCAATCTTACCATGTGTGTTTGAGCATGTTCCAGTGATTTCTAGAGATAGCTCAGTGTTCATGTTTTGTTGTGCTTTACGTGTACATCATGTCCATGCCTTTTGTTATCATGTTGAGGTCCTGTAGCATGTTGTTTTGGTGCTTGCAATATGCCTAGTTGCTGTTTTGAACAGCTTGTCCTTTAGACTTGTTTCATGTGTGTGTGTTGAACCGTTGCTCCGTTTTGAGTGTGCTCTATATGAAACTTGCTTAGAATTGCATGTAACTTCATATTATCATGTTGCATCCTTGTTTTGAGGTGTTTGCTTGATGTTTGAGTGCATTTTGCATCAATGCCATGTTTATCTTGCTTTGCTCATATCTTCTAGGCCGTAACTCCGAACTAAATGAACTTTATATGTAACTTGACTAGAATCTCATGTAGATCATCTTGGTGCATCTTAACTTGATGTTTAACAACTTGAACATAAGGTTTATTCAGATCTGGACCAATTTCGAAATATGCATATGAGGACTTACCAGAATTGTTATATGTTGTCCCCGGCCTCATTTAAACTTGTCTTGATGTGTTGCTCTTGTTTGCATCATCTTTTGCCATGAGTAGCTTCATCTAGATTGGTCATGCATCATTATTGTTGTGCATCATGTCTTGTTCATGTGTGGTGTGTTTACTATGTTGTGTGCTTCTTCTCGATAGTTCCTGTTCCGTTGCGATCGTGAGGATTCGTTCGTCTACGGTTGGTTCGGCTTCATCCGTTCGTCTTCTCCATGGACTCGTTCTTCTTCCTTGCGGGATTTCAGGCAAGATGACCGCTACCCTGGATCTCACTACTATCATTGCTATGCTAGTTGCTTCGTTCTATCGCTTTGCTGCGCTACCTATCACCTGTTTATCAAGCCATCCCAAATTGCCATGAACCTCTAACCTTTGACACCTTTCCTATGCAAACCGTTGTTTGGCTATGTTACCGCTTTTGCTCAGCCCCTCTTATAGCGTTGCTAGTTGCAGGTGAAGTTGAAGATTTCTCCATGGTGGACAGGATTTTGGTTGGGATATCACAATATCTCTTATATTATTAATGCATCTATATATTTGGTAAAGGGTGGAAGGCTCGCCCTTTTGCCTGGTGTTTTGTTCCACTCTTGCCGCCCTAGTTTCCGTCATACCGGTGTTATGTTCCCGGATTTTGTGTTCCTTACACGGTCGGGTGATTTATGGGACCCCCTTGACAGTTCGCTTTGAATAAAACTCCTCCAGCAAGGCCCAACATTGGTTTTACATTTGCCTCACCTAGCCCTTTTTCCCTTGGGAGTCGCGCTCTCGAGGGTCATCTTTATTACAGCCCCCCCGGGCCAATGCTTGTCTAAGTGTTGGTCCAAACTAGAGCACCGTGCGGGACCTTCCCTTGGCAACTTGGGTTACGTCGGTACCTGTACGCTTAGCTTATCCGGTGTTGCCCTGAGAACAAGATATGTGCAGCTCCTATCGGGATTGTCGGCGCATCGGGCGGTCTTGCTGGTCTTGTTTTACCATTGTCGAAATGTCTTGTAAACCGGGATTCCGAGTCTGATCGGGTCTTCCTGGGAGAAGGTCTATTCCTTCGTTGATCGCGAGAGCTTGTCATGGGCTAAGTTGGGACACCCCTGCAGGGTATAATCTTTCGAAAGCCATGCCTACGGTTATAGGCAGATGGGAATTTGTTAATGTCCGGTTGTAGATAACTTGACACCACATACGAATTAAAACGCATCAACTGCGTGTGTAGCCGTGATGGTCTCTTTTCGGCGGAGTCCGGGAAGTGAACACGGTTTCTGGGTTATGTTTGACATAAGTAGGAGTTCAAGATCACTTCTTGATCATTGCTAGTTGACGACCGTTCCTTTTGCTCTCTTCTCGCTATTATTTGCGTATGTTAGCCACCATATATGCTTAGTCGCTGCGGCAACCTCACCACTTTACCCCTTCCTTTCCCATTAAGCTTTGCTAGTCTTGATACCCATGGTAATGGGATTGCTGAGTCCTCGTGGCTCACAGATTACTACAACAACAGTTGCAGGTACAGGTTATGCGATGATCTTGACGCGAGAGCGATGTTTGCTTGTCTTGGAGTTCTTCTTCTGCTTCTTCTTCGATCAGGGGATAGGTTCCAGGTCGGCAGCCTGGGCTAGCAGGGTGGATGTCGTTTGAGTTTCTGTTTGGGTTTCATCCGTAGCCGGATGATGCTCTGATGTATTGTGATGTTGTATTCGTGTGGCATTGTATGCCTCTTGTATGTATTCCCATCTATTATGTAATGTTGATGTAATGATATCCACCTTGCAAAAGCGTTTCAATATGCGGGTCTATCCTTGGTGGGACCTTAGAGTTCCTTTTGGATAGGGTCGCATATTGGGCGTGACACTTCCTCGGCGTCCTCCCCACCATTGAGTTGTGGGGAGAATTCTTCTCTTCCAAGCTCGGCACGCACGTCACTGGCGTGCCGGCTCAGTGTGGCGCCTTCATCCCGTTGCGGCGGTCGATGGCCGACAACCCGTTCCCCGCCATCGCATTGATTAAATTGGTGAAGATGTGGCAACGGCATCCAGCATCGCCCCCGACGGGGATTGGGTCAACTTGCCGCCTTACGAAGCCGGCGCACCGGCTGGGAGGCTTCCCAGCTGGTCTCATCGAGCCAAGACGTTGATTCCCGCCGGAGCCGCCTCCGTGGCGCGACTCCGAGTTCTTACGCAGTTGGAGGGCCTCGTCGGGGCCGACTTGCTGGCCGCCTTTGTGGTGCACCGAGTCCTCCCTCTCCAAGGCCGGCCTCATCTGATCAGTCAGATGAGTGACCACCGGGACCCGAGTCGGATGTGCACCAAAGACATGCCCCGCGCAGAGGTGGCAAACATGGTGAACCACATCGCAAACTGCGAGTTCGGGGAGGACTGGCAGTTCGGCAAGGAGCCGTACTCGCGCGCCAACCCCCCTCCAGCGGTAAGTCGCATCTCTTTGTTGTTTTGCCTTTTTCGAAGCCGACTCCGACTTCTGATTTTTATTGGTTTCTTGAGCTAGAATCCCCTCATGCAGCCCGCGGCCGGCGTCACAAGAGCGCCCCGCGAGTTCGTCCCCGACCGAGCGGAGAGCGACGTTGACGACCCCGACTTGGGGGCGGCGGCGATGGAAGTCGACACCGAAGGCGGGGGAGGAGGAGCGGTAGGCGGCTTCAGGCCCTCGGCCACATTCGCCGACTGGCCTGATGTCGACGCCGAAGGGGAAGTCGCCCCGCGCCACCAGCCGAGGGTCGGCTCATCGGGCGCCGGTTCCTCCGCCGACCAAGGCGGCTTGAAGAGGCGCCAGCCTGGGCCGAGTTCATTCGGCGGCAAGCCGAAGAGGCTCAAGGGGGCGGCCGCCGCGACCAGGCGGGAGGAGGCGGCCGCGAGGGCCAATCGCTTCCGCGGGGAAGTGAGGAGGCCGCCGCTAGTCTCTGCGTAAGTGTTTCCTTGTCCTTATTTTTCCTTGGTGAATCTTGTCCGAGTTTCTCTTTTCATTTCCTTTTTTGCTTCAGGGCTCCCCTTTCCCTTGAGAGGGTCGTCGCCCCCTCCGTCATGGGGTCGGCGGAGACGTCTGCCAACACTCGGCGGATTGACCCCGCCGCCGACCTCCAGGAGGCGACGGAGCGAAACGAGCGGGAGAAGCGCTACGAGGAGGAGGCCGCCCGTTTGGAGAAAGCGGAGGCCGAGAAAGCGGTGTCCTCCGCCCAGAAAAAGCTGGAGGAGGCCGAGGCTGCTGCCGCAGCAAGGCAGCGAGCCGAGGAGGCCGGGCGTTGCCAGTCGGCGCAGTTTGTCACCCCACTGTCTTCTGCGCCGCCCCCCCGGAGTTCATGGGGCAAACTGGAGAAACCGGCGCCGAGACTCCCATTATGGAGAAGGAGAGTGGCGAGGCCTCCATGTCGGACACTCTCGTGCCACCACCGCCGCCTCCACCGCCGTCTGGGAGATCGCACGGCAAACAGCCGGCGGGTCCGCCGGAGCCGCCGACCGCGGACGAGTCCGAGGCGAGGCTGCTTCTCCAAGTCGCCTCGCCGGTGCGCCGCCGTCTTGAGAGGGCGACCTCGGGGCCGCGACCTCGAGAGACCGGCGCCGCCAGCTCGGCAACCCCAGACGCCGAGGCGACAAGCGCCGCGCCCATCGGGTGGTTGCGCGGAGGCGGGACTGGGCCGCTGAATCAAGCGCTTCTGGACGTTCAGGCGAAGCTGCGCGCTGAAGGCGACACCCTTCAAACTTGCACCAGGGTGCATCTGGCAGCATGGACGGCCGTCCGAGTACGTTTCCTTCTTCTTTTTGATTCTTGTTTTTCTCTGTGGGGGCGCGCTAGCGCACCCATTGGGTGTACTCCCCGAGTTCCGGGCTGGCTGCTGAGCAGGCGGTTCGCAACTCCCTCTGACGAGTTCCAAATGTTAACTTTGTCTTAAATGACTATTGCAGGAGTATCACAACCTCCACGCTACCGCCTTCAACCGTAATGTTGAGGAGTTAGGCAGGCGGACTGCCGACTTGTCGGAGAGTCGGAGTGAGTCCTTCTTCTTTCTTGCGGGGGCGCGCTGGCGCACCCGCGGGCTATAGTCCCCGAGATTCGGGCCGACTGCTGAGCAGTCGGGCCAGATCTTCTCAGTGAATTTCTTTGTTGATGACTTATCTTATTTCGTCTTGTTTCTTCTTCAGAGGCCAACGCCGCTCTTCAGCAGCAGCTGGGAGAGGCCAGTACCGCCTTGCGCGCCAAGGAGGAGGAGTGCGGCAAGTTTGTCGCAAAGCGCGACCTGCTGGCTACGTAGCTGGCCGAGCAGAAGGAGCTGCTCAAGAAGGCGCAGGACGACGCCGAGAAGAAGGAGGCTGCTCTCCTGGCCGAGTTCGAGAGCGAGCGCTCCTCCTGGACCGACAGGGAGGCGATGCTGACTTCCGGCTTCCACGAGATCGAGGACATCGTCGATGGTGAACTTCTTTCCTTTCTTCGAGTTTCCGACTATAGGTCGAGCCGATTTCTGGTTTTCTCGACTCACTTCTTTTTTGTCTTGGCAGACTTCTTCCCTGGCCACTCGCAGGCAGTCACTCTGGCCATCGAGGCTGATCGTGAGCTGTGGAGGGCGAGCGGCGCGGAGATCGCCGCTAACGCCCCCCGAACCATCGATGAGCAGCTTCTGAGCATCGAAGCCCGTCTTCGTCTGGCCCACCGGCTGATGCGCCGGCTTCAGCGTGCCGGCGCCCAAGCGGTTGCCGCTCTGTGGCCAGACATGCCGGCTCTGCGCACCGCCAGTCGGACCGCCGACTGGTTGGAGGTCGCCGCCGGCTGTCTTGAAGCTTGGAAGGGTTCCTCGACCCGGGCCGGGGCACGCTGGGCCTTGGAATTCGTCAAGGCGTGGTATCGGGGGCTGGACCTGGACCGGCTGGCCGCGTTCCGCTCAGAGGCCCAGGCAGAGTTGGTGGCAGTGGAGGGTTCCCTTGTCGAACGCGCGGTGGAGATTGCCGACTACACGGACACCAGTGTCTTCGTCCCCGAGTGGGCTGCAGGCGGCGAGGAGGTGCCGCCAGAGTGGTTCGGGATGAACCCGGACTTCGGCGAGGACTCGGCTGAGGTGATTGACTCCAGCACTAAGGAGGAAGGCGAGGCGGAGGACGAAGGCGAGAGGGAGGTGCCAGAAGACGGAGCGAGCGGCCAGCCTCAACTCGACCGCGCCTCCAGCAACGAGCCGCGTCGAGAGAAGGCGACTGCCGCCAGAGGCGATCAGACCGAGACCGCCCAGCCGACCGCCCCGGCGCCTGACACCGCCGTCTCCTCCGATCCTCCGATCCCAGATGCCGCCTCCTAGGCTGCCGTCTTTGCCTCTGCTTTATCTGTCTTAGTAATCTTTTGAAAAACTTTGTTAAATTCGAACAGTTCCACCCGCGGGCTGTATCTTGAACTTCTACTCGAAGATTCAGCCAAGGGCCTATGTAAATATTTATCCGAGTTCTATCTTTCCTTGCTTATTGCTCTTTAGGCATTTCCCTTTGCCGCCGTCCTTTAGTCGCCGCCTTGCCAGTCGGACAACCGCTCTGCGGACTGTCGCTGGATCAAATGCTTGGCTACTTTGGGAAGGCAAGTACTCAGCCATTTTAGAGTTCCTAGCAAGCCGGATAGAAAGCGGCAGGCCGACTACTAAAGAGTCGGTTGTCTTTAATAGAGGATAGTATAAAGCGGCAAGCCGACTACTCATGAGTCGGCTTTTTGCCTCAGAGATGCTGGAGGCCGTCTTACGCTATGTTCGTGCTTTGGGTCCTTAGCCATTTTTCGTGTGAGCGCCCGTTCTTCCTCACTCCTACCCACCACACAGTCGCTCTGCGAGCTGCGGCTTTGCCAGGAGATGGATTAGGCACCGCACACTACTTGTCTGACTGCGGGAAGCTCCTCATAGCGCGAGGCGGCGAGTCCCCGGGCCGACTAGTCTGGCCTGGTGCCAAGCGGCTTTTAACAGTAGAGTAACATACTTGAAGGCATAATTCTTATCATACAGATAACAAAAAGGGCAGTCCCCGAGTTCGTCTCGGGGGGGCCCAAAGTCTTAGTACTTTAATACAAAGGGGTAGCGTGATACATACTGCATCAACTGTAAAATCTTCGAAGAAGATTTGCATTCCACGGGCGCTCTGTCTTTTTGCCGGAGTCGTCCCTCTTGCGTGCTCGAGGCTTCTGAGCGTCGATCAGGTAGTAGGAGTCGTTTCCCAGCACCTTGCTGATGATGAAGGGGCCTTCCCAAGGCGCCGACAACTTGTGTTGGCCGGCTGTTCGCTGGATCAGTCGGAGCACAAGGTCGCCCTCTTGGAAAGATCTTGGCCTGACCTTCCTGTTGTAGTATCGACACAGACTCTGCTGGTAGATGCTGGACCGGCTGAGTGCTGACATCCGGCCTTCTTCCAGCAGATCGACGCCGTCTTGACGTGCTTCTTCTGCTTCTTGCTCGGTGTACATGGTGACTCACGGGGAGTCGAATTCTATGTCTGTAGGGATAACGGCTTCGGCACCGTAGACGAGGAAGAAGGGTGTGAAGCCGGTTGACTTGTTTGGAGTCGTGCGCAGACTCCAGAGGACGGCCGGCAGTTCCTCAAGCTAGCAGTCGGCCAACCGCTCCAGCGGCACGACCAGTCGAGGCTTGATGTCGGATAAGATGAGGCCGTTTGCCCGCTCCACCTGGCCGTTTGACTGTGGATGGGCAACGGACGCTAAGTCCAGTTGGATGCCCTGCGTCGCGCAGAAACGGGCCAAGGCGCCTTTGGCAAAAATTTGTGCCATTGTCGGTGATGATGCTGTGCGAGATGCCATACCGAGTCATGATGTCGGCGATGAAGGTCACTGCAGTCGGACCATTTAGCTTCTTGATGGGTTTCACTTCCACCCACTTGGTGAACTTGTCCACTGCGACAAGTATATGAGTGAAACCACCTCGTGCCGTCTTGAATGGTCCCACCATGTCCTGGCCCCAAACTGCAAACGGCCAGGCGATGGGGATAGTCTTGAGTGCCGAAGCTAGCTGAAGTGGCTTGGAACGGAAAATCTGGCACCCTTTGCACTTTTGGACTAACTCTTTGGCCTCTTCCAGGGCAATTGGCT
Organism: Triticum dicoccoides; assembly: GCF_002162155.2. Taxonomy (NCBI): domain Eukaryota; kingdom Viridiplantae; phylum Streptophyta; class Magnoliopsida; order Poales; family Poaceae; genus Triticum; species Triticum dicoccoides. Next base: position 303,480,528 of record NC_041387.1, read on the forward strand.
AGAAGAAACCGTGTCGGAAGGCTTTGGCGATGAGTGCCCTTGAGGCCGCGTGGTGGCCGCACTCGCCTTCATGTAAGTCTCTGAGAATTTCTTGGCCTTGTTCTGCCTCGACGCAGTGTTGGTAGACACCAGTGACACTGCGCCTGACCAGCTCTCTGTTATCTATGGTATAAGCTGCTGCTCGGCGTTGCACTTGCCGAGCTAAGATTTCATCAGTTGGAAGCTCTCTGTTTACTAGGAACTTGAGGATGGGGTGGGCCCATGAGGGTGCGACTTGGACAAGGGCGGCTCGGCTGGGAGGCGGCGGTTTGGAGTCCGCAGCCGCTTGCTGACCTGACGAAGTCCCCGGGCCGGGTTCGAGAGTCTCCGGGCCGGCTTCGACTGTGTCTTTCTTGGAGTCGGATCCGACTTCTTCAGGTGGAGCCGGTACAAAGATTGAATCTGATTCTGGTGACGGCTTGATAGAAGGCTTGAGGAGGCGCCGAAGGGAGATGTCGGATGGTATTGCTTGGCGAGTGGAGCCGATCCGTGCCAAGGCGTCTGCTTGGTCGTTGTCGTTTCTTGGTACGTGGAGGAACTCGCACCCCTCGAAGTATCCGCTGAGTTGCTACACCAGGATTCGGTAGCTTGCCATGTTTGCGTCCTTGGCGTCCCAATCGCCAGATGATTGCTGGACCACCAAGTCAGAGTCGCCATAACACAGGATCCGGCGAATGCCGAGCTCTTTGGCAAGCCGGAGCCCGTGAATGAGCGCTTCGTACTCGGCCACATTGTTGGAGGCGGCGAGATGGATCTGTAGCGCATATCTGAGCTTGTCGCCCTTGGGGGAAGTGAGGACAACGCCGGCTCCCAAGCCGATGCGCATCTTGGAGCCATCGAAGTGCATCCGCCAATGGGTGGAGTCAGGCGCTGGCGGCAGATACTGGGTCTCGGCCCAATCGACGAGGAAGTAGGCCAGCGCTTGGGACTTGATGGCTGTGCGTGGCTCGTAGTAGATTGTGTAGGGAGCCAAGTCAATGGCCCATTTGGCCACTCGGCCAGAAGCGTCTCGGCAAGTGGGGCTGTGCAGACCACAGTGATTGGATGCTGTTGGAAATAAGGCTTCAATTTCTTGGCAGCAAAATGCACGCGTAGCACATCTTCTGGTAGTGGGGGTAGTTCGGCTTGGAGGCCGACAGTACCTCGCTCAGGTAATATACCGGTCTCTGGACAGGTAGCGCCTTTCCTTCCTCCTTGCGCTCAACTACAATGACTGTGCTGATTACCCAGATGGTGGCGGCAATGTACAGGAGCATGGGCTCTTTGGGAGTCGGAGCTGCCAGCACAGGGGGAGTAGTCAACATCTTCTTTAGCTGGAGAAAATCTTCGTCCGCCTTGGGAGTCCATTCAAAAAAGGTTGTCTTCTTCATGAGCTGGTACAGGGGGAGAGCCTTCTCGCCCGCCGACTGATGAATCGGCTAATGGAGGCCAAACAGCCGGTGAATTTTTGCACATCTAACAGTCGTCTGGGCGCTTCTATCCTCTCGATGGCCTTGATCTTCACAGGGTTGCACTCTATGCCGCGTTCGGAGACCAGGAAACCAAGGAGCTGGCCGGCTGGCACTTCGAAGAGGCATTTCTTGGGGTTGAGCTTGATCTGGAATCGGCGCAGGTTCTCAAAGGTTTCCTTGAGATCTTCCAATAGAGTTCCACGTTTTTCCGTCTTCACTACCACATCATCCACGTAGACGTGGGCATTTCTGCCGAGTTGCTTGAGGAGGCACTTCTGCATGCAACACTGAAAGGTGGCGCCGGCATTTCTCAAGCCGAACGTCATGGTCAGGTAGCAGAAGGCACCGAACGGCGTGATGAAGGCGGTCTTTAGTCTGTCAGCCGGGTTTAGGTTGATCTGGTGATATCCTGAATATGCATCTAAGAAACTCAACAGCTCGCATCCGGTTGTGGAGTCTATCACCTGATCAATTCTCGGCAGAGCAAATGGGTCTTTGGGGTAGGCTTTGTTGAGGCTGGTGTAGTCAATACACATCCGCCACTGCTTGTTCTTCTTGAGCACTAGTACTGGGTTTGCCAGCCACTCTGGAAAGAACACTTCCATGATGAAGCCGGCTTCCAGGAGCCGGGCTATTTCTTCTCCAACAACTCTTCTTTTTTCTTCTGACAGGCGGCGCAAGGGCTGCCTGACGGGCTTCATATCAGATCGGACATGTAATTTGTGCTCGGCGAATTTCGTCGGTACACCAGGCATGTCCTTGGGGGACCATGCGAAGATGTCTCGATTCTCACGGAGGAAATCAACGAGCTCGCCCTATTTGCTGTCGAGGCATGTGCCCATGACAGCGTACCTCTCTGCGTGCTCTGGGTCCAAAGGTATCTTCTTTGTTTCTTTGGCTGGCTTGAATGATCCTTCTGCTTCTGACTCCTTGGGGTCGGGCGATAGCTCGGGCTGCTTGCCGGCCATCGCCACGACCAGATCAAGAAGCCGTTTCTCAGCTGCGATCACCAGGGACTCGGCCAGCGGACTGCTTTCGGCCGCGCAAGCAGACGACTTTCTGTAGTCGCTGGCCACGGTCAGAATTCCCTTAGAACTTGGTATCTTCATCTTGAGGTAGGCGTAGTGGGGGACAACCATGAACTTGGCCAGAGCTGGTCGGCCAAGCAACGCATGGTACGGGCTCTGAAGGTCCACCACTTCAAACCAGACTGGCTCTCGGCGGAAATGATCTTTGTCCCCAAAGAGGACGTCTATCATGATCTTGCCGATTGGTGAGCAGGAAAGACCAGGGACAATACCGTGGAACACAGTCCGGCTGCTCTGAAGTTGTCTTCGCTTGATTCCTAACTTCTCCATCGTATCCTTGTACAGGATGTTGATACTGCTGCCTCCGTCTATCAGCACTCGCGAGAAGCGAGCGGCCTGCCTATCTGTGGCGAGTGTGGCGCCTAAGACCAAGGCCTAGGAGCCTGGACTCGGCATCACCTCTGGGTGATCAGCTCTGCTCCAACTGATGGGCCTCTCGGACCAATGGATGAATTCTTGGGTACTTGACGCGACTGCATTCACCTCTTGCTGTTGTTGGCGCCTGCTGCACCGGTCATCTGCCACACTGGTGAACACCACATAGGCTCCATGCTCATCTGGGAACTCGTCTTGTATCGCGCCGACTGGCCTGACAGCCGGCTGCTGGGGCGGCTGTGGCGGGGGCGGCCCAGCAGGCAGGGGAGGGAGTAGGCCGTCTCCTTTGGCAATTCTGGTCAGCCAGTGGCATTTCCGGGTGGTGTGGTTTGACGGCTTCGCGCCGGTGTGGAACTTGCAGGGGCCATCCACGGTCTGCTCGTAGGAGAAGGCCGGAAACCAATTGGACTTGCCACCCCTCTGCCGCTTCGCCAGAGGCAGTCCCTCCGGCTGTTGGTCTTCGACTGTCGCCACTTGCCGGCTGTTGGAGGCCGGCTGCGGGGCCTTGCGCTTGTGGTCGTTCTGCTGTTGCCGCCGACTGGAGTCCCCAGCCGGAGTTCTTGGAGCCTGAGGAGCGACTTTGCCAGTCACGCTGACTTGAATCTCCGCCTTCATGGAGGAGTCGGCCGTGGCGTATTTGTCTGCCGTGATCAGTAGTTCATCGAGGGTCTCTGGCTCGTCGCAGAGAAGCTTGTGCTTGAGGAGGGTGCCTTCTCTGCACCCGGCAGTAAAGTACTCGATAGCCTGCACCTCATGCACGCCTTCGTAGGAGTTCCGGAGCTCGCACTAGCGCGTGAGGTAGTCGCGAGTGGATTCGTTGGGACCTTGCACGCACAGGGAGAGTTGGTTAGGCTTGGGAGGTCGTTTGTACATGCTTGTAAAGTTGCGGACGAAGGCCTCGGTGAAGTTGACCCAGCTGTTGATGCTGCGGGGCTTCAGACTGTTTAACCATGTCCTGGCCGAGCCCTGGAGCATGAGCGGGACATATCTTACGGCAACACGCTTGTTGCCGTTCGCTATATTGACGGCTGTGGAGTAATCGATCAGCCAGTCTTCCGGCTTCACGGTGCCGGTATATTTGGGCGTGTCTCAAGGGAGCATAAACCCTTTGGGGAAGGGCTCATCTCGGATGCGGGGCCCAAAGCAGGGAGGACCCAACTCGTCTTCTTCTTCCAGCGCCAGGGACCGGTGGAGTCGGTCGATCCGGTGGCGGGCGTCATTTTCTCCGACTCCCTCTCGACGGCCAAGTCGGTCGCCGAGAGTCGAATGTTCCACGGGCGGTGGGGAGACTCGCCTTTCTCTGCGAGGAGGGGGAGGCAGGTAGTCGTCCCGCCGTTCCACCGCTTTGGGGCGGCCGTCTTGGTCGCGCTCGATGGTGATGCGAGTCCAACTGTGGCTGACAGCCGGCTCCTTGTCCTTCTTTCCGTGGGCCCCGCCTGTCGACGTTCGGGACGTCGCGCCTTGGTCTCGGCGGGGTGGCGGGTCATCGTTTTGTCGCTGCGGCACCTCTGCGCGGCAGCCGGCCTCGTTCTGCGCAGCGGCCGCGTCGAGCTGCTGAACTCGCTCCGTCATCACGCGGCGCTCTTCTCCCTCGAAGTTGTCGAGCTCGTCTGCCGCCGCCTGGGCGGCGCGGATGTTCTTCACGGGCGTGGCATACACAGGGTGATCAGCCCCGAATAGATTGGCGATCGCCACGCCGCGTTGTCGGACCGTGCCTAGGCGGCTGGGCCCAGTCGGAGCCGGCGAGCCGCCCACGGCGCGATCCATCTCATGTTGGTATGCTTCTGACAAGCGCCTCATGCTTGCCAACTTCTTCGCGCCCTCAATAAGCTGAAGGCGGCGTGCCTACAGCGTATCTGCGTCAGCGTCTCTCGGAATCGGCGCGGTAAGGTCTCGCAGAGCTGCGTCGAGCGGGTCGTGTGCTCCTTCACCAGAACGCTCGTCGTGATTGAGGACGAGAACTTCTGTGACGGTGCTTCCGTCGCTCCCCTCGTAAGGGAGCGGCTCATCGTAGACCACCACGTTGGTGGGAAATGCATCGAGCGACGCCGTGTCGGAGTCGACCAGCATCGGGTCGATGGATCCTATGGACTCCAGGTCCCCGGCAGGCTCGCCGGCGACGTGGAGTTGGTCGAGGAGACCCACGAGGAGGCTCTCGAGGCCGCTCGTGCCTGCTTTGAACGCAGGCTCGTCGAAGAGGCCAACTTCACCAATAATCTCGGCGAGGCTGCTGGCCACGCAGGCGATATCTGTGCCGCACAGCGCCTGGGCGCAAACTCCATCTGGCATGCCGGGCTGGCTGCACTCACCAGGGAGGAAAAGGGATCCCGTACAGAGCAGGTCTCCGGACGACGGTGCACCTCGCCCCACGGTGGGTGCCAAATGTCGGGGGTTGGGTGCGACATATGCCAAACGATGACTTATCATGGTGGGAGCGAGTAGAACGTCGCCGGTGCCCGGAAGCAGGATGAGGCGAAGACATGCACGCCGGCGAAACTTACCCAGCTTCAGGGCTCTCCAAGGAGATAACACCCCTACTGCTGCTTTGCGGGGTCTCCGCATGGTCACTATGGCAAAGTGGTTACAATGGTGCTCCTGGAGCTGTTTCTGGAGGTAGGAGAAGGCTAGGCTAGCTTCTCCTTCCTGTGATATAAGGTCTATTCCTATCTGGGTCCGAACCCTTTGCATGGGCTTCCCGGGGGGGTTTATATAGGCCTACCCCCCAGGGGTACAATAGTAATCCGGCTGGGAGCGGGTCCCAGCCGTCTGTCTCTCAAGCCGTCGTCCTTCCTTCCGACTCCTGGGGCCCGCCGACTGGCGGGCCCCGTGGACAGGCCTAAGACTGTAGCGGTACTCCTGATGACGTTGGGTTGGTCATGCGGTCATGGCTACAGTGCCACCGTCTGGCGTGCGTTCACTGTCACCACTCCCCATCGTATCTGGTTAATGGCGTGTGGGGCCCGGGGGAGGGGTCGGCCAACTTCAGGGGGCCGACTCCCACGGGCCCGTCTCCTGGGCACTCATGTCGTCTTCGGTCTACCCACTGACAGGCGGTCCCGCTGCCCTTGGGTCGTACAGGCCGGCGTCGTGGGCACAGTGCGCCGCCTACTATGGCTGAGGTCAGGGCAGGCATGGCAATAGTGCCGCGCCTCGCCGGAGATCTCCTGCAATACGGCTCACTGTAGCCATGCCG
>NC_041387.1:303487062-303494007 GCF_002162155.2 Triticum dicoccoides
TGTCGTGGCCGTACCCCGCCTCGTCCTTTGAGACAAGGGTGGAGTCGTGGGCCGACTCTCCATAGCTGGCCCCTCTGGAGGTCGCCGGCCAGGAGTCGGCTTGTCGCGGAGTCGCCGTTTGGGACTCGGCATAACTTGGAGTCGTCCCTGGGACTCGGCATAACTCGGAGTCGTCCCTGGGACTCGGCATAACTTGGAGTCGTCCCTGGGACTCGGCATGAGGGCGCGGCTTGCCCTGATGTCTTGAAAGGTCATGGGGCTCGGGTTGGCCTACCCGTGGCCCATTACTCCGACATCAAACCTTGAGGGTCTGCCGGAACCCGAAATCCGATATTTGATGGCCAGGTAGGGGTGTGCTGGAATCCGCCTTCCGTCGCCTCGTGTTTCGCCGCCCGTCCCATCCATGTCAGACGCTCGTCGAGCCCGCGCCGAGCGCCGGGCCGCTCTCGCCACTCGCGCCGCCCAGACGGTCCCCGTTGGCAGGCATCCCCGCCGTTCCCCGTCGCCTGCCGTCAACGCCGCCACCGGCCCGGCGGGGAACGAGCAGCAGGCGTCGTCCCTGCATCCTTCGTTGCGGCGTGAAGGCCGCACCGCCACCCCGTCGCTGACCCCAGCCGGCTCCTCGTCCCATGTCCGTCGCGCCCCTGCGGAGGCGCACGCCGCGCTGCTCCTGGCGCGGGAACTCCTGCACTACCATCCCATCGACGACCTCTACGACGAATGGCTCGCCCGCATCACCGAGCTCGTTAGCGCCGCTGGGGGCTCCCATGCACCATCCCTCTCACTGCACCGCGCCCTGCCCTGCGTGGGCGACGAAACTCCGGGGGCGCCTCAGCCGCCTCCCCCTCAGGAAGGCGCCTTGGCTCCAAGGCGCATGGCCCTTGGGCGGAACCCACTCCGTCCGGCACCGGCAAAGCAAGAGAAGAGCTGCCAAGAGATCCCTCGTCCCCAAGAAGCCGCCCGTGTGCTCCCTGCACCAGCCTGGCACGAACACGCTCCTGCTCCAGCAGATCAAGACCCCGTGCTGCACCTGGCGGCAGTGCACAGGGACTTCCAAGATCAAGCTCTCCGTCACCAAAGGGCTCCCGCGGCCACTGCACGCTGTCGTGCCTTCTCCGCCGAGCTGCGCAGCGTGGCCTGGCCGGGCAAGTTCAAGCCAGACCTGCCCCCGTGCTACGATGGCACGGCTGAGCCTACTGAGTTCCTCCAGCTCTATGAGCTGGGCATCAAAGCCGCCAACAGGGACAAGAAGGTCATGGTGAACTGGTTCCCCATGGTGCTCAAGGACGGCGCCCGCACCTGGCTCCTGAACCTGGCTCCTGGCACGATATCCTCCTGGGACGAGATGCGCACCCGATTCATCGCCAACTTCCAAGGCACCCGCAACCGGCCCCCGGTCATCAGTGACTTGCGCCGCATCAAGCAGCAGCCAGGAGAGACCCTGCCGAAGTTCATCCAGTGTTTCAACAGCGCTCGCCTTAAGATCCCCAAGGTGTCTGAGGAGGCCATCATCTCAGCCTTCTCTGACGGCGTGTGTGACGTCAAGATGAAGGAGGAGCTCGTGATCCATGAGGACATGTGCACCTCCCTGGAGCTGTTCAATCTGGCGACCAAGTGCGCTAGGGCTGAGGAAGGGCGCCTTTCCCTCCTCGAGCTGCCAGCTGCAGACCCAGAAGAGAAGAAGGCCACGGCCAAGTACGTGAAGCGCAAGGGGGCTGTCGTGCTTGCAGCAGAGCCGGACACCAAATGAGGCAGGGATCAGCCTGAGTCATCCAAGGGCAGCCGGTACTGCGTGTACCACGACCTCCACACCCACAACACCAACGAATGCGAAGAGCTCAGGGTCGTGCGAGACGAGCGCGCCGGCCGACGCCTCGAGCACAGCGACCGGGGCTATGGCCAAGGAGGAGGAAGAGGTGGAGGACGATGAGAAGACCGTGGCCCTCGCCAAGGGTGGCGTGACCGACCTCGCGAGGACCGCTGGCAGGACCAGCCTCGCGAGAGGGGTTAGAGGGACCCACCTCACGAGGGGGGTTGGAGGGATCAGCCTCGTGAGGATCACCCACAAGGCAACGCAGGCCTCCCCCTCTACCACTGCAGCCGAGGAGGAATGAAGACCATCATCAGGATGAGGGGGCTGGAGGCTTCAAGGAGCCGCACGCAATCGCTTGCATCTTGGGCGGCGCTCAAGCCCCGGCCTCTCAGCGCATCTTCAAGCAGTTTGCTCACGAAGTGAACACAGTCCTCCCCAAGCTTGAGGCCACACGCCCTCTCAGGTGGTCAGCGTGCGCTATCACGTTCTGCTCAGCGGATCAGCTCAAGTGCGCAGCCACAGCCGGAGTCCTCCTGATGCTTTGTTCCCCAACCATCAGCAATGTGCAAGTCACCAGGACCCTCATCGACGGCGGGGCAGGGCACAATGTCCTATCCGTCGAGACGTTCAACAATCTCCAAGTGCCATACAATCAGCTGCAGCCTACCAAGCCTTTCTCAGGAGTAACTGATGGATCCACGATTCCGATAGGGCAGGTCCGCTTTCCTGTCACTTTCGGAAAGCCCGACAACTACCGCACCGAGCTCATTGACTTCGACGTCGCTCACATCCGTCTGCCGTACAATGCCATCCTCGGGTACCCAGCCCTGGCCAAGTTCATGGCCGTGACCCATCATGGCTACAATGTCCTCAAGATCCCAGGAAGCGGTGGAGTCATCACGGTGCCTTGTGAAGAGAGAGACGCTGTGTGTTCACTGGAGCGTGCTTTCCAAGCCGCATCAATTGAAGACCCAGATCACAGGAGCGGGAGGCTCCCAGAGGCCGCTCCTAAGAAGAAGAAGACATCACCTGGTCCGGCCCCTCGGGAGGCTGGCCCCTCAGGGTCCGCGCCTGTTCAGGGGGCACCTCCTTCTGTCGCATAGGAAGGCGTTCCCGGCGCCCTCCTCGAGCAAGGCTCGGGGGCTCTCTCCTGGAGGGCCATCGACTTTGCTAGGATCACGAGGGAGGCGCTCGGAATTAGCTTCCCCCTCTATTCCCGGCCATCGTATGGACGAGGGCTCCTCTCCCTCTGCTCTGCTGCCCGGAAAGGTATATATATTCTTAAATTAGGAATTGAAAATGCTTGGGCTTGCCTTATTCTCTCATTTAAGTCCTTCAATTCCCTTATCCGGAATGGAGAGGGATGTTGTTGAACTTGGAGGCGTGTTTCAACGCACGTTTCCCTCAGGAAGGAGCAAGGCAAGGAGGGCCAAACCCTCGGGAATTCGTCAGTGAGATCATTCAGGAGCTGCAGGAGTCAAGAGTCATGAGTGGCAGCTGCCGCTTACCCGCCGTAGCTCCCCATCCAGGCGAGGATGGTGGGCTGCGCGTCTGCATCGACATACCAGGACTCAATCGAGCCGCCTCTCAGTAGCGCCTCTGGCCCTCACGCGTGGGACGCTGCAAAGGTCCACCCCACAGCTATGTTCGCATGCCTTACGGCCTACAGAACGCGGCTATTGTGCGTCAGCGCCTCATGAGGAGCATCGTGGAGGCTTAAGAGGTCAGGCATTCCGCAGTCCTGGCGGAGATGGAGATGGTCCGCGAGGAGCCGCCAACGCCTCCGGAGCCTCCCGAGGCCCCTGGGCCTGGGGGCTCGTGAAGATCGGCTTCCGCAGCGCACGCCGTCCGCTACTTCAGCATCCCTTCATCTTCAACATTATCAGGTGACATCCTTCGAGTTTCATTTTTAGCTGGGAGCACCCCCCAGGGCTGCATCATCCCCAGGCCGCGTGGGTCCATCCCTACGGCATGTATCCCTTTGGTTCATGCTTTCAGTTTACTTTATTGGGGGCGCCCCTCGGGATGCATTATCCCCAAGCCACCCGGGCCAGACCCAGTGGCATGTATTCCTCTCATGTTTATTAAAGTCGTGCATTTGACCCATCATGATCGTTATTTGATGCCTGCCACGGCATCCTTCTTCCTTCATGTCAGCCGCTTGCACGTTAAAGGGGGGTACCTGAGCATCCCCACTCATGGGCTCTTACTAGCTCTCCAGCCCTCACCCTCTGGCCTTGTCCATGGCATCGTGACCTGGCATACCGGCGACGGCTGAGCCCGCTCGAGGGCCGGGACCCGAGGACGTAGAGCGCAGGCATCTAACCAAGTCTGTAGGAACACATTACAAGAAAAGGCCCAGAGCCAGGCGCAACCCGCCTTGAGGTAGGGCCCCGTGAGTCCCGCGCTGGCTCACGGGTGCCTAAATACACCTCGTCAGGCCCTACCATGCCAGCCATGTGTCAGGGCGGGGTTGTACACGCCCCCGGGGCTCCTCTCGGAGGGGAGCCCCCTCCCACGCACCAGTGGAAGCACCATGCTCCGCGCTGGCTGACGACACTGCCGACGAGCGGCTATGCCCGTACACATACGGAAGCGCTATGCTCCGCGCTGGTGATAAACAACTGAGGGTGGCCCCCGGCCGCATCAACCTCAGGGAGCCCAGAGCTCAATGTCCGGCCCCACCGTAACGTATCCCCTCGGGAGTGCCGCGTGAGGGGGCTGGGCACGGGGGCTACGCCTGGGTCACGCCCAGGCGCACGCCACCCAGCTAGGCCCCTCGGGCCTGGTTCGTCGCACACCTCTCCCCGAGCCGAGCCAAGGTACGAAGGCCGTTTGAACCTCAAGGGGGACTCCTGAGCATCGCGACTCAGGAGCCTAACTGGTCACGTAGCCCCTCACCCCTTAGTTCCGAAAGGCTAACAACGGTTGAGGTATGCACGGGGCCGGGCTCTGCCGACGTAGAACGGTAAACTCACCCATACATCTCACCTCCCTACTTGATGTTCGTGCATCAAGGGGGACTCCTGAGCATCGCGACTCAGGAGCCTAACTTGTCACGTAGCCCCTCACTCCTTGGAACCGTCCTGGTTTCTGGTCGGGGCTAATGGCGGCTGAGGTATGCGCGGGGCCGGGCTCTGCCGACGTAGAACACAAGCAAGTAGGAAGGAAAAGTGCAAATCTCAAGGAATTCAAAAGCAAATATTACAGGCCATAGAGTGCTTTGACAATGCCAAACACAAGTTTAAACGCCTCCACAAGGCATGATGCATGTTGCAGGAGCTAAAAGCAGGACGGAAGCCATGAAGGGGTCACTTTCTGGCGGTGCCATTGCTGGTGACGGAGCTGCGCTGGGCGACTTCGCCTCGTGGAGCCTCAGGATCGGCAGCGCCTCACTTTGGCTTCGTGCTGAAGGCCCGAAACTTCGCCAGCAGAGCCTCCGCACGACCCTTCACGGCCTCAGCAGCAACGGCGGCAAGCTCGCCGCTCACAGGCTCCAGCAGGCTGTCGAGGTCAACGCTGGGGTCGCGGAGGTAGACATGGGTGAAGACGCGTGTCAGTGCTGCAGAAGAAAGGACACGCGCCTCAGCCTCAGCCGTGGGGCCAAGGCCAAGGGCGACATCTTCAAGGGCGCGGACCAGGAAGGGAAGCAGCTTGGCGGGGCCGTCCTCGGCGCCGGCCAGCGGGCTTTCCAGGCTGCTGTCATAAAGCGACTTCAGCAAGGTGCGAGCCTTCACCTCCAGCTTCGCGAAGGCCACGCGGTCCTCGGCTAGGACCCGCGCCTTGCCATCCATCTCGATCCTCTTCGCCTCCAACGCCTGCTCCAGCGCACCCAAGCGGCCATGGCGTTCCTCAAGTTTGGCATCCCGGTACTTGGCGGCAGCCTCGCGAGCCTTCATGTCTTCCTCCTTCTCCTGGCGGACACGGTCCTCCTTGGCAAGCTGGTCGCGCAGGCCTTGCAGCTCACTCTCCAGCGCCTCACAGTGACCTTGGAGATCTGCTACCTCACCCAAGGCAGCGCCGCGAGCGGCCTTCGCCTCAAGGATGGCCTGCTTCTCCTCGTCGCAAGCCGTCGCGGCCTGAGCCAGCGCTGCTCGGACGGAAGCATCAGAGCGGACCCAGCCAAAGGCCAGCTCTAGGCGCCCGGCCACCAAGCGAGGCTCGGCGCCCAGAAGATCTTGCCGCAGCCGGTCCAGCTCAGCAGCAGCACGATCCAGGACGGTAGAAGGAGTCAGAGAGATGGCAGTAGGCGGAGTAGGGGGAGAAGATGGCAGCGTAATCACAGCACCATGAGTCGGGACCTTCTGTGCCCCGACGATTGAGGCAGTAGCGTCAGGCAAGGACACCTCGGGAGTCGCTTGGGCCGTGGGGGCTGAGCTCGCCCCAGCTAGCCCTGCCAGGCCTCGCGAGGATGACCGGGCAGGAGAGGCCCGCATCTTGCCGCCCCCTTGCCCCACAGATGGAGGTGTTGCCCCGGACGAAGCCTTAGGAGCCCCCTTCAGCTTTTTCGCCGCAGGCACCAGCCTAGCCAGGGAATATGAACGTCAAGCCTCAACAACGAAGCAAGAAGCAAAGCGGGAATCAAGCACTTACTGGTCATCGCTCGCGGGCTCAAGCAACCTCCGGCCGAACTTGAAGCCTGAGAGCCGGCTGCTGGGATCAACCTCAAGAGGCTCGGGAGACAGGAGGCGTGTCTGCAGATCGCCTCAGAGCCGGAGTAGACCCGCGGGGAACCAGCCCCGTCCTGTCCTTCTTTGGGATCAGGGGCGAGCTCTCGCCACCTCGCTCGTCGCCGTCCTCGTCATGATCCGGCATGAGGCGAAGAGCACGGGACCTGCGCCGAGGGAGGGTTGCCCTCGACTCCCCGTCGGTCGCCTCGGAATCGGGCTCCTCTTCCTGCACCTCTTCCTCCTCCTCTCCGCTGGAGTCGCCGGAGGACACGTTCACCGTCGCCAGGGCCGCCAGGTCCTCGGGAACCTCCGCGGGCACAGTCCTGTCCCCGTCGAAAGTAGGCATGGAGTTCACCACCTGCTCCCAATCCTCCCGAAGGAACAGGGGCACAGGAGCACCCTCCAGTCTCACCACGTCACCCCCAACCAAGGATTGGAGGACCACGGCCAGATCTTCATCGG
>NC_041387.1:303494315-303612583 GCF_002162155.2 Triticum dicoccoides
GGGAGCGAATATTCCCGAAGTGGAGCCACCCGATGCTCCAGGAACTCCCTCAGGAGGGACGCCCCGGTCAGCTTCGCCGTCGCCATGTTGCCCAGCCACAGGTCCGCGTCCATCCTCTCCAGCACTGGCTTTGCGCGGGGATCAACGAGCTCCGCGCGGGACCAAGCGTCAACGAGCTCCATGGGCAGAATCAGCCGGGGATGGATGCGCCCAGCATCCACCATGACCCACTTGCTCCTGAAGCCTTCAATCCTCTTCCCGGGCTTCGAGATGGCATTGGAGCTGCCATACGTGACAAAGCTCATGCACGCGGTGATGGGGCCACGAGAGACACAGAGGTAGAATTAATGGCGCAGCAAGGCCACGAGGTCCTTACCCCGACATGAGCCTCGCAGTAGAAGGCGAAAATCGCCAGGAGATGAACAGAGTTGGTACGAAGATGCAGAGCTAGCAGGTTGTAATGGTGGAGAATAGAGAGGAAGAACTCGGAAAAAGGAGTCACCAAACCGGCGGCGATGGCACTCACGAAGAGCGGGTAGAAGGTGCTTCCTTCGTCCTCAGGAAGGGCGGAGCCAACCTTAAACACGACCGCCCCGTCATTGCCTTGCGCCGCCATCATCTGGCGCATTAGGGCCAGGTTCCTCCCCGACACATTCGGAGGATCCAGAGCGGGCGAGTACCATGCTCTGGCCGGGGTCTGACGAGGCGCCATGCCTTGCTAGGATGCAGAGTTGGAGTAGATCTGGGGATTTCGGAAGCAAGAAGGATAGGAGCGAGAAAGGGGATCTGGGCAATGACTGGAGAAGGTAAAGAAGGTAGGCCTAGATGGGTATCGCTCTTTTGTCAGTTCGTGCAGTTGCCGAGGCGTCGTGTGGGAGCCGGGACGCCCACGTCCAATCAACCGCCACACGGCGCCCAGGGCCGCAGGCTATTGGGGCCCGCGGCACTTCGCACTTGCCCCTTCGCTTCTCTGCTAAGACAAGTCCAGGCACGCCTTGGGCCCGGGGGCTACTGTCGGTGTTCTAGGAACGGGGGTACCCAGACTTGCCTGCCGGTGGCCCGCGGCATGGCTCAAGGAGTGGCCCAGTGCGGCCCATCTTCATCGGCACCTACTCAAGACCCTCGCGAGGGGCCAAGCCTCGTGGGGCGGATGACAGGAGGCTTCCTCGGGCACGGCCTCGTCAAGCTGGCTCGCGAGGAGGCGGAGATATCATGGCGGGGTACCTCACGAGGTGCTCATGACGCAAGCCATGACGACCAAGGCCAAGCGGGCGCCAGGCGGGCGTCGACCTACGCAGAGTCCTTGTTTCCTCATTGGTGCAAAGGGGGCAAGCGCAGGCGAGAGTATCAAGCAAAGGCAACCATTTCGGTGCAACAAGACCAAGACCAGCAGGACGGCAGAATGGAGGTCATCGTGGAGCCCAAGCCGGCGTCATCGTCAGGGTCTTTGGCAGGCGAGGACCAGCTTTAGTCAGGATAAGTGTACCAGATGTTCCCCTTCAAAATGGCCAATTGTTGGCGCCCTTCCCGCTCAATATTTGGGGAGAGGCCCATGGCCTCTACCTATAAATAGGACTAGCCACCCACAGGGTAGGGAGATGGGATCCGAGACATCGGCATCCCGAGAGAGAGAAAGAGAGGCGACTGAACTCCCCTCGCAGTTCATCGCACCAGCCAAGAACAGACCCTCGCGAGGCTGTTCTTCCCTTGTACTGTTCCTCATCAGCCCCAGAGGCAATCCACCACACCGCACACTAGAGTAGGGTATTACACCACAATGGTGGCCTGAACCAGTATAAATCTCGTGTCCTTTCTATTGTTCTTCGCGTAGTTTTAGATCCTTGCGTGGCAACGAGACATGGGTAGGCAGGGGGTGTGATCTCCGCGTGCACCCCAGGGTTCGAACCTTGAGGGTCTGCTGGAACCCAAAATCCGATAGGCGGCGATCGGCGCCGCCCGCGCCATAGCCATGGTCGGCGCGTTGTGGTGCCGCACGCCGTCGCTCCTGGAGTCCACGCCGCGGACTCCTCTCGTGAGCTCGTGCTACTGGCGGTGATGCCTCCAAGCACCTGGATCTGCTTCCATTCGTTCTTCTCCATCGAGATGCCGCTGAGGGGGCCTGTCGAGCTTTGGCTGCAGCACACCGATTGTGGCGCCCCGGCAAACGGAACCTAGGTTGAAGTCGTTCCCTCAGAAAGATCTTCATGACCTGAGGCTAGGGCGAGGTCGCCGGGTCTGTCGAACAGGGGGCACCATCGCGATCCATTTTGAATACGATAGCGCCTCCATGTTTTCCTTCAAGGTCTTCGACACGAAAGGCCTCCGCTTGGAGTGCTGCCCCGGAGGGGGCAGTCAAGATATCGACGCGGCATGGGCTGGGCCTACCGTCCGCTCCTCCATCGACTCCTCTGGCAGTAGCAGCAATGCTTAGGAGTCCGGCGACTCTCCCGAACTCTGTGAGACTCCGGGGATGAGCGACGACAGCTACGCACCCCCGAGCTCTCGCCGCGCCCGGGCCAAGGCGGCAGCATCGGGTCGTCGCCGCCGCTGATCTGGATGGGGTTGGCACCGGTCGCCCGTGGCCCATTGTTGATGATGGCATCGGCCACGAAGGCGCGTGTAGTTAGGGCTCCTCAAAGTTCTTTTCTTTTGTTCCCTGCGAGGAATCGAGAAACACCCCGTGGGGCGTGTAAAGGGTCTGCGATGTCTTTTGTTGATGTTATCCACATTATGAAATCATGCGAGTGCTTGTCCTACACCGGCTTGGTTCCCCCTTTCTAACCTCGCGACGACTTGGCGCTCTACGCAGACAGGTCCTGGTCCCCAGGGAGGCTGCAGCTGTCGCTGGTATGCCAGGTCGCGATGCCGTGGTCAAGGCCAGGAGGTGAGCGGCCCGAGGTCCAGTAAGAGCCCCTGAGATGCGATGCTCAGGAGGTCCCCTTTAGCACGCAAGAAGCTGCCGAGAGGTACAAAAGGAAGGCAACATTGCCGCCATGGGGCCGCATCAAGTGAGAATTTCATGTCGTAACAATTAGTTGTTCCAAGCGCGAAACTTATCTCGGTAATCTAGATTCGTTCCCTTGTGTTGCGCCAGACTTGTGCGTCGGCAGCCGTGGCGCAGCTAGGTTAGGCCCGTGCGAGCCTCCCCCTTCTTCCCTTCACTCTCCTTCGTGCTCTACGTCCTCAGGTCCCACCCCTCGAGCGAGCTCAGTCGCCGCTGGCATGCCAGGTCGCGATGTCGTGGTCAAGGCCAGGGGGTGAGGGCTGGAGAGCCAGTAAGAGCTCCTGAGTTACGATGCTCAGGAGCCCCCCTTTTAACATGCAAGCGGATGACATGGGAAACAGAGGGAGCTCGTGGTGCCGCCCGCTGTAGACCTCAGGAGGTTCCTACAAATCAGTACGAGAAAGGCATGGGTTGCCATTATGATTGCTAGCCGGCCACTGGTTGCTCCGAGAGAAGGGTGAGGGCTCTGAGGGCCTGGTGAGGTGACGCGCGCGGGGCGTTCCGCAGGCCAGAGCTCGACCGCGCAGATTTGTCAGTGTTGCAGGGACGGACCCATGCGCAAGCACCGTGCGAGCGCGAGCGGCTCCCGTGGTTGGTGGCAATCGAGCAGGTGATAATCACAGGTAGATTAGGCATGAAAGGCAAATCAGCTTAGGTAAATGCAGAATGGATACATGCCACTGTGTCAGACCCAAGCGGCTTGGGGATGATGCAACCCGAGGGGCGCCCCCAGCAAGCTAAGCCAAAGACATAAAAAGAGATACATGCCGCAGGGACGGACCCACGCGGCCTGGGAATGAGGCAGCCCTGAGGGCGCTCCCAGCTGAAATGAACTCAGAAGATGTCACCTGGTACCATTGTAGAGGGGGTGTTGGGGCAGCTGAAGGTGCGCAATGAAGGGGCCGACCCTCACGAGCCACCGGGGCCTTGAGCCTCAGGAGGCTCTAGGGGCCAGGTGGTTCTTTGAGGACAGTCTTGATCTCTGCTAGGATCGCGTGGTGCCTGGCCTCCTGAGCCGCCAGGATGCTCCGCATGTGACGCTGGTAGGTGGCAGCCGCGTTCGGCAGGCCGAAAGGCATGCGAACATAGCTGTGCGGCAGACCCTCGCAGTGTCCCACGCGCGAAGGCCAGTAGCGCTCCTGAGATGCGGCTCGGTTGAGCCCTGGGACGTCGATGCAGACATGCAGCCCACCATCCTCGCCTGGATGGGGAGCCACGCCCGGCGAGGCGCGGTCGCCGCGCACGGCCCTCGCTTCATGAAGCTCGTGAGTGGTCTTGGCAATGAACTCCTGAACGTTGGGCTTTCCACGCCCTGTGTCTTCCTGAGGGAAACGTGCCGCGAAGCACGCCTCCAAGTGGTGCCCGAGCGCCTCCCTCGTGATGTTGGCAAGGTCTGAGGCCCTCCAGAAGAGAGCCCCCAAGCCCTGCCCCAGGAGGTCGTCGGGAGCGCCTTCCTATGTGATGGAAGGAGGCGCCCCGAGCACGGGCGCTGATCCTGACGCGGCACCACCCCAGGTGCCGACCTCCTAAGGCCCTATGTGGAGCGGTTGCTTAATCTTCTTAGGGATGGCCTCAGGAGGGTTCTTGCCCTTGCTGTCCGGGTTCTCAATTGCTGCGGCTTGGAAGGCACGCTCGAGGGAGCACACCGCATCTATCTCTTCGCAGGGGACCATGATGATCCCGCTGCTTCCTGGCATCTTGAGGACGTTGTAGCCGTGGTAGGCCACTGCCATGAACTTTGCCAGGGTTGGATACCCGAGGATGGCATTGTACGGCAGGTGGATGTGGGCGACGTCGAAGTCGATGAGCTCGGTCCGGTAGTTGTTGCACTGTCCGAAGGTGACAGGGGGGCAGACCTGCCCTATCGGGGTGGTGGAACCATTGGTAACTCCTGAGAAGGGCTTGGTGGGCTGAAGCTGATCGTATGGCACTTGAAGGTTGTCGAACATCTCGACGGACAGGATGCTAAGCCCTGCTCCGCCATCCATGAGGGTCTTCTT
Organism: Triticum dicoccoides; assembly: GCF_002162155.2. Classification (NCBI taxonomy): domain Eukaryota; kingdom Viridiplantae; phylum Streptophyta; class Magnoliopsida; order Poales; family Poaceae; genus Triticum; species Triticum dicoccoides. The sequence continues at coordinate 303,499,320 of NC_041387.1, forward strand.
GACTTGCACATTGCTGATGATGGATGAACAGAACATCAGGAGAACGCCAGCAGTAGCCGCGCACTTGAGTTGATCTGCCGAGCTGTAGGTGCTGGAGCACTTGGACCACCTGAGCAGGCGCGTGGCCTCGAGCCTGGGGAGAGCAGTGTTCACCTCACGAGAAAACTGCTTGAAGATACGCTGAGAGGCTGGGGCCTGAGCCCCGCCCAAGATGCAACCGATAGCACGTGGCTCCTAGAAGCCCCCTGCCCCCTCGTCCTGATGATTGTCGTCATTCCTTCTTGGTGGCGGCGGTAGCGGAGGAAGGCATGTGTTACCCTGGGGGCGGTCCTCGCGAGGTTGATCCCTCCAGGCGCCCTTGCGAGGCTGGTCCTGCCAGCGGTCGTCACGAGGTCGGTCACGCCAGTCCTGGCGCGGGCCACAGTCGTCCCATCATCCTCCGCCACGTCCTCCTCCTTAGTCGTAGCCCCGGTCGTTGCGCTCGGGGCATCGACCGAAGCGTCCTTCTCGAACGGCCCTGAGCTCCTGGTAATTTTTGGTGTTATGGGTGTGGAGGTTGTGGTAGGCGTAGAATGGTCGGCTGTCCTTGGACGACTCCGGCTGGTCCTTGCCGTGCTTCATGTCTGGTTCTGCCGCGAGTACGGCCACTCCCTTGCGCTTCACGTCCTTGGCCTTGGTCTTCTTTTCTTCCGAGTCGGCAGCTGGGAGCCCGAGGAGGGAGAGGCGTCCCTCTTCAGCTCTTGCGCACTTGATCGCCAGGTTGAACAGCTCCAGGGATGTGCACAACTCGTCGTGGATGGCGAGCTCCTCCTTCATCTTGATGTCACGGACGTCATCAGAGAACACTGAGATGATGGCCTCATCCGTCACCTTGGGGATCTTGAGGCGAACGCTGTTGAAGCACTGGATGTATTTCTGCAGGGTCTCCCTAGGCTGCTGCCTGATGCGGCACACGTCACCCGCGGCCGGGGGGCGGTCACGAGTGCCCTCGAAGTTGGCAATGAAGCGACTGCGCATCTCGTCCCAGGAGGAGATCGAGCAGAGAGGCAGGTTCAGGAGCCACGAGCGGGCACCGTCCTTGAGTGCCATGGGAAACCAATTCGCCATGACTTTCTCTTCGTAGTTGGCCACCTTGATGCTCAGCTCGTAGAGCTGCAAGAACTCCGCGGGGTCGGGGGTGCCGTCATAGCGAGGAGGCAGGTCCGGCTTGAACTTGCCCGGCCAGGCAACGCTGCATAGCTCGGGGGTGAAGGCGCGGCAGCCTGCTGTGGTTACCGGGGCCCTTTGCTGATGCAGAGCTTGCTCTTGATGGTACCCGTGCACCGCTTCCATAGGCAGTACACGGTCTTGCCACGCCGGTGCAGGGAGCACGGGGGCGCCTTCTTGAGGCCGAGGGATTTCTTGACAGCTTCCTTCTTCTCGTGTGGGCGCCGGACGCGGTGGGTCGCGCCCAAGGGCCGCGTGCCTTGGCGCCATGGCGCCGTCTTGGGGCAGAGGTGGTGGAGGCGCTCCATGAGCCACATCGCCCGTACCTGGCGGAGGGCGAGGCAATGAGAGGGACAGCGCGGGAGAGCCCCCTGCGCCGCTGACGAGCTCGGTGATGCGAGCGAGCCATTCGTCGTTGAGGTTGTTGATGGGGCGGTAACGCTGGAGCTCGCGCACCATAAGCAGCGCGGCCTGCGTGTCCGTGGGGGCGCGACGAGCGTGGGATGACGAGCCGGCTGGGATCAGCGACGGAGTGGTGGTGCGGCCGTCCCGCCGCACCGAGGGGTGCAGCGAGGATGCTTGTTGTTCGTTTCCCACCGGGCTAGTGGCGGCGTTGGCGGCAGGTGACAGAGAATGACGAGGAGGTCAGCCGACAGGTGCCGTCTGGGCGACGCATGAGGCGAGAGCGGCCCGACGCTCAGTGCGGGCTCGGTGGGCGTCAGACATGGATGCGACGAAGTTATGGGATGTGGATCAGTGGAAGGAAGACTTCGGCGCACCCTACCTGGCGCGCCAATTGTCAGATTTAGGGTTCCGACAAAACCCTTGAGGTTCGAACACTAGGGTGCGCACGAAGGTTTTCCCCTACCAAATCTTGCCTCAGCCTCGCCGCGATCTCTAAGCTTAGCTCGATGAACTCACAACACAACAGACACAAGATTTATACTGGTTCGGGCTACCATTGTGGTGTAATACCCTACTCCAGTGTGGTGGTGGTGGATTGCCTCTTAGGCTGATGATGAACAATAGAAGGGAAGAACAGCCTCCTGAGGAGAGGTGTTTTTCTGCTTGGTGGATGCGAGGATGAACTGAGTTCGTTCTGTCCCCTTGTACTATGGTGGCTAGTCCTATTTACAGAGGCCCTGGTCCTCTTCCCAAATATTGAGCGGGAAGGGATCCAACAACGGCCAATTTGAAAGGGGACAACTAGTACAAGCTATCCTGACTAAAGGTGGTCTTCGCCTGTCAAAGGCGCTGGTGGTGACGCCGTCTTGGGCTCCATGATGACCTCCGTCCTGCCGTCCTGCTGGTTTTGGTCTTGTTGCACCGATATGGAAACATTTACCTAATGCCTTGGTACTCCGCGCCTGCACTTGCCCCCTTAGCACCAAACGGGGAAACAAGGACACTGCGCGCTGGTGCCCGCCTGGCGCCCGCCTGTCCTTGGTCGTCATGGCTTGCGTCATGGGAACCTCATGAGGTAGCCCTTGCCTTGATCTCTCCGCCCCCTCGCAAGCCTGCCTGGTGAGTCCGGTCCTGAGGAGGCCTTGTGTCGTCCGCCTCGCGAGGGTCTTGAGTGTTTGGTTGACGAAGACCGGTCGTACTGGGCCACTGGTGGAGCCACGCTATGGGCCGCAGGCAGGCAAGTCTAGGGACCCCCGTTCCTAGAACGCCGACAGATTGTGACAAACTAAAAAGCAAAACAAGCAAAGACTCGTATAATACAATACAAGACGCTCCAGGCAAAACTCATGATATGTGACAAATAAAAATATAGCTACAAGTAAAATTACCGATGGTCGTTAGAAGAAAGACGGGGTGCCTTCCAGGGCATCCCCAAGCTTAGTTGCTTGGTTCTCCTTGAATATTACCTTGGGGTGCCATGGGCATCCTCAAGCTTAGGCTCTTTTCACTCCTTATTCCTTCATCCATCGTGCTCTCACCCAAACCTTGAAAACTTCAATCACACAAAACTTAACAAAAACGATTGTGAGATCCGTTAGTGTAATAAAGCAAATCACCACTACAATGGCTTCAATCACACAAGTACTATTTCAAACCCATTCATATTTTATTATTTCATTATAGCTACTATATTCTAATTTTACCATGGCTTATACCATCCGATACAATCAATAGATTCATCAAAATAAGCACACAATGCAATAAAAAAGAATATGTCAAAAACAGAACAATCTGTAGTAATCTAGACTTTAACCATAGTTCTGTAACTCCAAACATTCTGAAAAATTAGGACAATAAAGGCAATTTGTAAATCAATCTTGTGTAAAAAATTCAGAATTTTTCGTCGCTTCTGTGATTTTTAACAATTCAGCTACTGGATGCAAAAGTTTCTGTTTTCCAACAGGATCAGACCAACTATCACCCAAGCCATCATAAAGGCATTACTTGGCACAACATTAACTAAAACATAAAAATCCCAATCATAACAGAGGCATAAATGTGTAAACACATAAAAACAAAAAAGAAAAATATTGGGTTGTCTCACAACAAGCGCTTTTCTTTAAAGCCTTCTAGCTAGGCATTGATAATATCAATGACGCTCGCATGAAAGAAAAGAATTGAAGCACAAAGAGAGCATCATAAAGCATGTGAAAATCACATTTAAGTCTAACATACTTCCTATGCATAGGCATTTTATAAGCAAACAAATTATCAAGACAAGAAATATCTAGCATATGCAAAGGAGAGAAATAAAGCATTGACAATCTCAGCATAATGAGAGGTAATTTAGTAACATAAAAATTTATACGACCATATTTTCCTCTCTCATAATAACTACATGTAAGATCATAATCAAATTCAACAATATAGCTATGATATAAAGTTTTTGCTTCATGATCCACATGCATAAAAGTTTTATAACCTTCCAAGATAGTGGGATTAATATCAATGAAAGTCATGACCTCTCCAAACCCACTTTCATAAAAAATTTATAAGATTGAACACACTCCAAATATGTGGGATTATTTTTACTTACAGTTGACACTCTTCAAAACCCACTTTCAATATTGTTGCACACACTATTATCAATATCATACTCATCATGAGGCTTAAATAAATTTTCAAGATCATAGGAAGAATCACCCCAATCATTATCATTGTAATAAGTAGTGGACATAGCAAAATTAGCATCCCCAAGCTTGGGGTTTTGCATATTGTTAGCACAATTAACATTAATAGATTTTATAATAACATAATTGCAATAATGCTTTTCATTCAAGGTGCTATCATGAATCACTTTATAAATTTCTTCTTTTAACACTTCATCACAATTTTCAGATTCACAAATCACAATCAAAATGTCATAAAGGTAATCTAGTGAACTCAATTCACTAGCAATTGGTTCATCGGGATCTTTTAAAAAGATTAGAAAGTGGATGAGGATCCATAAGCTTTATGTTTTCTGGTTTCCAATAAACACACAATTATGCCAAACAAACAAGCAAACAAACCAAGTAAGACATAAAGGCAAACGGAAAATATATTTTTATTTTAGCAAAAAACATTTTAGAAGTGGTGGAGATGAAAATGAGAGGCAAATGGCAAATAAAGTAATTGCAAGGAGATGAGAGTTTGTGGTAAGAACCTGATAAATGTTGATGATGTCTCCCCGGCAACGGCGCTAGAAAATGGCAAGTAGACGGGAGACAATCTCGACTTGATCCTCCCGGTACCGGTGCTAGAAATTCTTCCTAATTGCTTGTATCTGTGTTGGTAATTCCACGAAGAGGAGAGGATGATGCGGCACAGCAACGGTAAGTATTTCCCTCAGTTATGAAACCAAGGTTATCAATCCAGTAGGAGAACCAAGCAACACTATGTAAACAGCGCGTGCACACAAACAACAAAAGCTTGCAACCCAACGTGTAAGAGGGGTTGTCAATCCCTCATCGGTATTGAGATAGATTAAATTGCATGAGATTTGATAAATAGGTCTAACTAAAACACAAAATAAAATAAGTAAAGAAAAAGTGCAGCAAGGTATTTTTGGTTTTTTGGATAAATAAATCTGAAAAAAAATATGATGGGAAATAGACCCGGGGCGGTAGATTTCATTAGAGGCTTCTCTTGAGAAAATAGCAGACGGTGGGTAAATAAATTACTGTTGGGCAACTGACAGAAAAGAAAATAATTATGATGATATCCAAGGCAATGATCATGTATATAGGCATCATGTCCAACATTAGTAGACCGACTCTTGCCTGCATCTACTACTATTACTCCACACATCGACCGCTATCCAGCATGCATCTAGTGTATTAAGTTCATGGAAAACGGAGTAATGCAATAAGAACAATGACATGATGTAGACAAGATCTATTCATGTAGGAATAGACCCCATCTCGTTATCCTTAATAGCAACGATACATGCGTGTCATGCCTCTTTCTATCATTGAGATTTAGCACCGCAAGATCGAACCATGACAAAGCACCTCTTCCCATTGCAAGAAAAATCAATCTAGTTGGCTAAACCAAACCAAAGTTTTGGAGAAGAAATACGCGGCTATAACGATCATGCATAAAAGAGTTCAGCAAAGACTCAAATAATATTCATGGATAGATCTGATCATAAACTCACAATTCATCGGATCCCAACAAACACACCGCAAAAATTCATTACATCAAGTAGATCTCCAACAACATTGAGAAGAACATTGTATTGAGGATAAAAAAGAGAGAACAAGCCATCTAGCTAAAACCTACATACCCGTAGATTTGTGGTAAACTACTCACGCATCATCAAAGGGGCAAGGGTGGTGATGAAGAACCCCTTCGTGATCGTTGCCCCCTCCAACAGAGTGCTGAAAAGGCCCCTAGATTGGATCTCGTGGTTCTGGAACTTGCGGCGGCTGGAATTGTGTTTCGCCGAATCCCCTAGGGTTTGGGGGATTCTAGAATATTTATAGAGCCAGAGGTCGATGGAGGGGGTGTCTGTGGGCCCCACCACCCACCAAGGTGCGCCTGGGGGCCCTAGCATGCCCTGGTGCCTAGTGGATCCCATAGGCCCCCTCTGGTGCACTTCTTGGGCCTCCTGGTGTCTTATGGGTAGTAAAAAATCTCCAAAATGTTTCGTGACATTTGGACTCCGTTTGCTATTGATATTATGCGAAGTAAAAAATAAGCAAAAAACAGCAACTAGCACTGGCACTATGTCAATAGGTTGGTCCCGAAAAATAATATAAAGTTGCTACCAATCAAATATTGTAGATACATAGGAGACGTATCATGCATTCATCATCGCATCATTTGCATTGCATTGAAACTCCATTGCCATCATTTTTCAAAAACTTGCAATCGTTCATAGTTGTTTCTTCTCTCGGTTGCCCTCATTGATCTTTCTGAGAGCAACCACACACTTGCACAATTTCGCCTAACCTCTCTGCATAGCCACAGACCCACTCACAATCTAGCCCAAAACTACCCCGGACCAGAACTGGGCTGCCGTGATCGGTGAGTTTGGATCAACCACGAAATACCTCAAACATCTTCCGTTTCTGCAATAGACTACTCCATTGACCCAGAGCCATCCGATCAAAATCTCTTGGTCCAAAAGCAGTCCCAAATCCTCTTCTTTCCATATATGTAGTCCAGGCACGTTCCTAATTTGGACCTAACCCTAGACCAACTCCCAAAAATTTCTCACCCCCCCCCCACCACTCTCTCCATTATTTCCTCGGGATCTCCAATTTGGGGCAAGTTTTGGTATAAGCCTCTAACAAACCGGAGCTTCTCACAAGAAGCCTCATGGTTCCGATAGGGAACATGTCGCCCTTGTGGGCGAAACGACATTCTCCACCTCTTCTCGCCTTGTATGTTTTATAGAGACAACATAGACCAATAGGAGTGTCATGTCGAATATGGAATTATTTTATACATCAATTTAGTTTTCTAGGAATTTAATGTCCATAATTCAAATTTGAACTACATGCACATGCTCCAGTGCACCAAAATGGGTTGAAAATCAAATATGTGTCCTTGGGTGCATGTTTAGGTCCCATGCAAGAAATGGAAATCAATTACAAACATCTCGGCGTCCGGGCTCGACCTTAAACATTGAGAATCTTGGTTTTTAAATCCCCATAAATCTGAAACTCACCGGAAATTCATGAAACTTGGCATGGTGTCATAACATGGCACATATAGGCCATAGTAAAAAAATTGTCCAATTTGGTGCCAACTTTGGTAGAAGCCTCTTACAAATTGGAGCTTCTCACAAGAAGTCTCGTGGTTCTGATAGGGAATGTGTCACCCTTGTGGGCGAGACGACATTCGCTGCCTCTTATCGCCTTGTATTTTTTTTATAGAGGCAACATAGATCAATAGGAGTGTCGTGCAGAAATATAGAATTATTCAGGTTTCGTTTGGCCTTTTTATACATCAATTGAGTATTCTAGGCATTTAATGTATATAATTCAAATTTGAACTACAGGGACATGCTTCAGTGCACCAAAATGGGTCGAAAATCATATATTTCTTCTTGGGTGCATGTTTAGGTCCCATGCAAGAAACGAGAATGAATTACAAACATCTTGGCGTCCTCGCTCGGCCGCAAACATTGAGAATTTTGGTTTTTAAATCCCCGTAAATCCAAAACTCGCCTGAAATTCATGAAACTTGGCACGGTGTCATGACATGGCACATATATACCGTGGTAGTAATTTTGTCCAATTTTAGACAAGCCGCACACATTAAGATGGAACAAACAACTGACATGTTATTATCGCAAACAGTTGTATTATTTGAACCGTGGGTATTCCACTAACCATTTACGTGTCGCCATGCGTCCCATTTTTTATTGGAAAGTACTACCTCTATCCTGGTTTATTGGTCCTCTTTGTATTTTCTGCCAAATGTTGACCATAACTTTGACCAGAGTAGGTGTCATGGGCAGATGTTTGATTAGACGGGACGAGTGAGAGAAGTCTATTGCGCAGGATCGACGGGAGCATGCGAGCAGTCCGCCGTGCAGGCTCGATGGGACACGTGTGAGGTATACGTTATGCAGGCTTAATGAGATACGCACGAGCAGTCCACCGGGCAGGCTCAGCGATGCGTGCATACGCTCAACGGGAAGCGAGCCCATTGACCTCCACCCGCCACCTGCCTCACTCCCAACTTCTCCATTAATGGCGCCCAAGCCGCCGTTACGCGCTTAATGCACCTAGAATGAGGTAGTTTGCTTGTGATCCCATGGTCCCGCTCAACGGTAGCATTGTTTTGTTCGTGCCTAACTGAGAACATGACTTTTAGCCTATTTTTGACTCGTATACATGTACCTATGAACAAAATAATACAATAACAAATTTACAATGGCAACGGATAATAATTGTCTAACATATTCAAGGTTATTTAAAATGCCACATGGAGCAATTCCCGAAAGACACAGGGGCAATAAAAGAAGGGATATGCAAACAACGATCTGGGTTACTGCTCTCTACTTCTCGACGGGTTGTTGGGCATAGAGTTCCTCCATCTCCTTGTTCATTTCCTCCAAGACCTTCATCTCTTCTCGCCTCTCCTCCGCCATCTTCTTCAATGTGTCCATGTGCGGGTCTATCCTGAAGAGCTGTGACGCTCTCATTCACATCCTCAAGACTTTGCTCGACGGCACCCATGGATTCCTCCACCCAAGGTCGCGCTCGATGCAGAGATTCACCACGTCATCCATTAGTTCCTCGATGACAGCTTTCAGCTTCTTCCCCAAGGAACTGCTCTTATCATGCAGCTTCTTCTAGCCAGCAACCTCCTCCTTCTGCTTGTCGCGCTCGTTGTGGAGCTTCGCCTTCTCGCCCATAAGTTCCACGATGAGGTCGGTCGCCTTCTCAACCGAGGCATCGCTCTCTTCTAGCAACTTCACCAAGCTGGCAATCGTCTCCTGCTGCTTAATTTGCTCTCGAAGAATGTCGTCACTGGCTAAGGACTTCAGCACTACCAGCTTGTTGAGTTCGCCGACATGGTGACCACGCTTGTGAAAGCTCTCACCTCCCCGTGAGGGATCGTTCGAGGCCTCCGCGACACGATAGGACATCTCTGATGCAGCTGTCATGGTGCAGTGGGACCTCTTTGTTGCTTCCGCGGCCATGTTTTTGCTCCCTGGTTATATCTCGATCCAAAACTCCTCGTAACGGCCATGGTAGACTCAAGGAACGACTTAACAAGAAAGACTTGATTTTTTGGTGATGAGGACAGGAATATGCAGTAATTTTTGAGTGGCTAGTTTTTATAGCCTAGTGTTAAGTGGGAACACATTTAGGTTTGATCGGTGTGAACAGATATGCAATTAATTATTGCGTGGTAATTTGGAATGTTACAGGAAACAAACTCAAAATTTATTAATGGTTTTGGGTTCGAAGCCCGAAACAGTTCCCGGATGACGTACATGGGCTCGTGTTCTCGAATGTGTACATGTCTACCCACTATCACACATGGTCCAGATATCATCATCATGTCTGAAGGATGGCCCGTCGCGCCTCCCATGAGTGCAAGACGGTTGAAAAGAACTGCCATATGTAGGTGGTTGCTCACCATTCAAGCGGCCGTGGTGCGCTCTACTCACGTCCCTATGTGCGCTCTGATCGCCATTGAGGCAGGCGCGGCACGCTCTGCTCGTGTCCCTCTGCGCGTGTGCTCTGCTATCGGTTGGGGCCAGCGCATGATCACGTTGGGGGCCCATATGCATACAGTTGTGTCGCGTGCGTCGTGACGATGCAGTTATATGTGGCACGATAGAGCTACGCGCTACAAAAACTACCATCTAGATGTGCCATTATTCTAGGCCATTTGGCCTCCCCATTTATTCTCGTGGCCATTATAACCTTAGTCTCTTCAACCTTTCGATCACGCCCCACAACACAACAAGCACACCCATGATGACACATACAGAGAGGATATCTAGCGGTGGTCCAATGGAGTTCGGTGTGTATCCTATGGAGACCCACGTGAGGGAGAAGGACCTCTCGGTGGTGTACACCAACCACCCGGTCATGGTGGAGGACTCCATCAACACCATGTACCAGTTTCTTGCTAAGGATGACAAGTACAAAGTGGTCGGCTTCAACCTCCAGTACACTGGCGGTCGTCCTGGGTATGATCAAAAGGTTGTCGTCGTCCTGTTGTGCATATACGATCACGTCCTCATCTACCACTACTTCCTAGCCGCAAGGCCTTGCGAGCATTTCACCAGGTTTGACAATAGCCCCTACTATAAGTTTGCTACCATAGACACCATCAATGATGTAAAGTGCTCGAGGATTCGGGCTTGGCCTGCCTGAAGCTTGTTGACATCCCTAGCCACTATAGGGTCTAGGGCACCATTAAGCAGAAGGACTCCCTGGTTGACCTCGTCGTGGCCATCATCGACCATTACTAAAGTAGCATGAAGGATACCTGCAAGATCAATCCTACAGCCTGGCACAGGGCCTGGGTGTGGAGACTGGATGAAGATCACCTCAAGTTTAGGGCCAAGGACGTGTACACATGCTATGAGATGTACATGCAGATAAATTGACATGAGGAAGTGCCTCCTTACTGTAGATAATGAGGGATCGATCCACAAGCAGAGCAGTGGCGGCAAGCGTCACAAGAAGATGTAGATGATTATTAGACGATCATTTCTCCTAGTTTATTATGCATGTAATTGTTTACTTTGGTGTGCGTAAATGTTATGTGTGTAGTCACTTATGTAATTGGATGTTTAATTTAGTTATGCAATCATGTCCTTATAAGTATATATGTTTTTGTTCTGTAGATAGAGCATAGATGTTGTGCATACTAAGCAAATATCATCGCATACAGATTGAACTACAGAACCCGTCGGTGATGATTTGATCAATCGATGATAGTTGTTTACCACCAACCGTTCGCCCACAACACACACAGCTGATTAGGAGGAATTGTATGTGTTATTATCGGTCTTCACACACAATTCTGATTACCGACCTGTTTGTCGGTATCACACACATCTTGTTAAGCCAAATCATTTCTGTTGTTTTGGCTCATCACAAGCAGTTCATCCGAGTCACCTGTATGCCGGGTAACTTAGTGTTATACAAAATTTCTTTGATTTAGGAACCGGGAGAGGAAATTCACAATGAGTTCATCTGCGGTAACTTCGTTTTATACAAAAGTTCTTCGATTTTATGCCACTCGAAAATAGATCGTTAGTAAGACTTGATCAACCTTGTTAATGGATTCCTTTTTAACTTTAGTCGATGAATTCTATAAGCATAACTTTTTGTAACTTTAGTTTATCCTCTGTTATTTAGTTTGAATAAAGTTCAATGCATTAGAATACCCTAGTTATCCTATCTTCTAAATTATCATGCAATAATAAAAGTTCTCAGAATGTCCTAACATTTTAGTATGGCTTTTTGTGATTATTTAAGAATTTTTTATGCAAAAATCACTAGAGGGGGGTCAAACCTAGGCTCACAACCTTAGGGGGGTGCACCCCTCTACGGGGCACCATGTGAGATTGTGGGACCCACAGGACCCCACTCACTTTGTGCCCATCCCCACTGCCTTCTTCCACCTCTAAAAAAATTCATGTCCAGCTCCTAGTCCGTGTTCTTGCTCATTTTTGTGAAATTTTCGACCTCTTTGCTCCGGGCTCCATTTTTAAACTGTTCAGAGGAATTGTTCATTGGTATGTGACTCCTCCAACGGTCTAGTTAGTTTTTGTTCTAGTGGTTTATGTTTTGTGTATTTTGCTGATGTAGGTTGCTACTTATGAGATGCGTTGGGATTTTCCCCGAAGAGGAAGGGGGAAGCAATATAGTAGTAGATAGTATTTTCCTCGATAGAGAACCAAGGTTATTGAACCAATAGGAGATTCACACAAACAAAGGTCGACATTACCTACGGGGACAAACAAAATACTTGCACCCAATGCGGGCAAGAGGGTTGTCAATCCCCTTATACTTGTTAATTGCAAGGATTAATTCTGATAGTGATACATATATAAATTGCAAAAATAAATAAAAGTAAATAAATTCAAGCGGGCTTTTGAGGGTTTTAGTAAATATGGTGAATGGACCCAGGGGCCATAGTTTTCACTTGAGGTATCTCTCTCAAGAACATATCATACGTGGGTAAACAAATTACTGTTGGGCATTTGATACAAAAGCGCATAGTTATGATTTTATGGATGGCATGATTAGTACATAGGCATTACCTTTGCGACAAGTAGACCAAAAAAATCTGCATCTACTACTATTACTCCACCCCTCAACTGCTATCCAGCATGCATCTGAAGGTATTAAGTTCATAACAAATAGAGTAATGATTGAAGTATGATGACATAATGTAGACAAAATAAGACCAATCGATATGATCAGACCCTAATGTTTTACCCTTAGTTTCAACAATATAAATATGTGCCTCGCTACCCCTTTTGCCACGAGGTGAGGACACCGCAAGATTGAACCTACTACTATGCACCACTTCCACTAAAGATCTAATCATCAACTTGGCCAAAGAAAACTCATAGATCGGAAAGCATTACATAGTTGTAAAAATCACACATAATAAAGTTGAGAATATAACTTAGTTAATTTCAATGAACAATCCGATCATAAACCCAAAATTCATCAGATCCCAACAAACACACCGTAAAAGAAGATTACATCGAGTAGAACTCCAAACAAATATTAAAGATCAGAGAGAGAGAGAGAGGGAGAGAGACAAAGCCATGTTGCTAATCACTATGGACTCGTAGGTCATGTGGGAACTACTCACACATCATCTAAAGTGCAACAAGGTTGATGTAGAAACCCTCCATGATCGAGTCACCTTCAGCAAAGTACCGGCGGAGGCCTCCAGATGGGATCAGAAGATAGAGGCTTGCGGCGGCGTGATAATTGTTCTGGGTCTCGCTCTGGGGGTTTTGCAATATTTGGGACTTTATAGCGTCGGAATTAGGTTAGAAGGAGCCACAAGGGGGCCACAAGACATCATGGCGCGCCTACCCCCCTGGGCGCACCCCGTTATCTTGTCTTCTCCTTGTTTGGCTTCTGGTCCTCCCCCGAAGCTTCTAGGTTCCTCCTGGTCCAGAAAAAATATCAAAAAGTTTTTGTAAAACCAAAAACAATCAAAAAACAACAACTGGCACTTGGCACTTGGTTAATAGGTTAGTTCCCAAAAATGGTACAAAATGATGTACAAAGCATATAATATTGGTAATATAATAGCATGAAACAATAAAAAAAATATGTTGGAGAAGTATCATAGGTGACCATGAATATGAGCTTGCATCTTGAATTTACTTGGTTCTAAGTAGTTTTGATGCATGATATAACCTCTAGACACTAGTGCTAGTAGTTGCTATCAATTTTGTTAAGTTTTGTCCACCTCTTATTTGTGGCCTAAAAATTCAGAATTTTTCAAAAAAGGGAACATGCTTAGGAGGTTTCTAAGAGGTTCTTCAAACTAGGGTTCTGTGGAAACTCCGCAAGAGGAGCCTAGGTACAACCTTCCTCTTGAAGTCGAGGTGCGACCATGTGAATGGTCGTGCAACACGTTCATGGGAGAAGCGGGGTTCCAACATGATTTCACTAAATTGGTGGAGAATGTTGGACTAACTTCCTTCCTCTAAGATAAGTGTGATCAATACCTACTCCTCACCAATATTTTCATGCAAAATTTTAGATTCATGCCTAGAATAGATGTTCCTGGCATATCATTTCATCTTTATGATCAAACTTTTGAGATACCTTTTGCTTAGTTATGTCGTATTTGCAAAATTCCTAATGAGGGTAATGTGCTAGAACCACATACTAGTGAGTTTGAGGGATTCTTGCATGAGGTAATAATCGGAGAGACTAGAGGGGTCTCCAAGGCCAGAGTAGCTAATTTACATTTTTCCCATTATGCGCTACTTTGCTTTATTTAATGGGAGATGTTTGAATGGTAGGTGGGAAAGTGCAACACTTGGTACACATGATCTTGTTATTTTGTGTTGTGCACTCTTCAACGATATGATCTATAGTTTGGGATCTATCATTGCACGCCACCTTCACACTAACAGAATTAAAGGTGTTATTTATGGTGATATTTATGCTACTTTTCTTGCTAGCCATTTTAATGTTGATATCAGATATAGCGAGGATAGCACTTTTCCTAGGGTCCACCCAAATTACGAGCGTGTGAAGGAGCATGATTTTGTTAATGGGGGTGAGCCTCGTTATTAATATAACTTGGTTTTCGGTCAGGGCACCCATAAGATTATTACTCTGTATGTGCCTCCTTTGTTTGACCTTTCCACGGGGAGATACATTACCATGCCCAAGGATATCATTGCATACTTGAACCATATGGCAGCACCAAAGGAGGTCCATCTTGGGAGGCTCAGGTGCCTCATCAGACCTAGTTCTTCCCTGTACTAGATGGATTCTTTCAGTGGACATAAACCAAGTTAGGCTAAAAGCCTAAGCTTGGGGGAGTATGTATTCTCACCAACATTTCCTTCATGTTGTCACATATTCATTTCACTTGTCGGTGTTCTTTGTTTCTTTTGATTATTTGTGTTCGTTCTAATTTTGTTTCTCTTCTGCATTTGAAGAACTTCAAAGATCCAAAAGAAAAATGGTTCTCGCTTCTTTTCGGGTTTTCTTTTCTTTTAGTTAGTTCGTAGTAGTAAAAGAAAACCCAAAATATTTCTTGTTTCTTATTTCATTGTTTTTTGGGAGTTCTTCGGTGTAAATAGTTTTTCTTCTTTCCTTTGCTTTCCCAGAAAAATTAGAAACTCCAAAAATATTTCAATGCGTTTCTTTAAATTTCTTTTCTTGAGTCCTTGTAGGGAGAAGACTTCGTAAAATTGTCAAGTGGCCCTTATATGCTTTATTGTTGATCTAATGAAAGGCCATATATTCCCTTGTCTTCTCCTGTGTATGAAGTGTTTGCGGATTTCAACTTAGTCCATGGCACTCTTTCCCTATTATATTTTTCACATCATTCAGTCATGCAAGTGAAAGGCAATAATGATGATGATTTGATGAAGTGATTGTGGTGAAGGAAAGCTGGTATGAACTCTTCTTGCTTTTGTTTTTTGAAGTATGTTTAACTCAGTAGTCCTGATTCAGCATATTATGAGTAAAGATGTTTGTGATGACAATTAGAGATTATAATTTCTCATCCCATGCTTGAGTAGCCAGGAGTGGATAATATGTTATATTGTGTGTCAACATGCATTAAAATGATTGTGATGTACTCCCTCCGTCCCAAAATAAGTGACTCAACTTTGTACTTACTTTAGTACAAAGTTAGTATAAAGTTGAGTCACTTATTTTGGGACGGAGTGAGTAGTATGTTAGGATGGTAATCCTCCTCTGAAGAATTCAAGTGGCTTAACTTGGCACATGTTCACGCATGTAATTGATTCAAACCCAATAGAGCCTCTATGATATTTATGTTCAGGCTGTTTATATCCTCCTCATGGTCATGTTCAATTTTGAATATTCAAAATGCACGATTATGACCATTGTCGCTCTCTAGTTGGTCGCTTCTCAATCTAATTGCTAGGCTTCACCTGTACTAAGCGGAAATACTGCTTGTGCATCCAAAATCCTAAAACAAAAGTTGTGCCATAAAGAGTCCACTATACCTACCCATATACGGTATTACCCTACCGTTCCAAGTAAATTTGCATGTGCCACCACTAAATCCTTCAAATAAGCATCTATTTTGTGTGCCCGTACCGCTTATAGAGAGGTGGCGGTCAATATCTTCAATGCTAAGCGGGTTATACTCACGACAAAGAGTTTATTCACTTGTCCTGCATGAGAGAGGCTAGTATTTGGGATGCCCAGTCCTGCTTCAATTTATAAAAACACTCCCCCAGACAGTTGATTGTTAGAGGGCACCCGAGGATTCGGTTAGCCATGGATTGTGTTTGTGTGTTTGTGGGGGAGAAAACCATTTTTGCGTGTGATCCGCCATTAATGTATTCAGCATCGAAGATACTAAAAACCTTTGTCGTGAGTTGACAGGAAAAGCACACCACTCAAAATGTATTCATCTCTATTTTAGCTTCGAGCTCTGGCACCTCTGCAAATCCCTACTTCCCTCTGCGAGAGGTCCTTCTTTTACTTTTATGTTTTTTACTTCTATTGTTGAGTCACCACACTGGTACTGTTACTTGCTTGTGTGTGCATGTAACGCCCCGAATCCGATGCGTCAGGTGTCTTCTAGTTATTCGCCGTAGTTGCCATGTCATTTGCTTGCGTGTTCTAATTTTCCATGTCATCATCTACATTTCATCTGCATGTTTTTCAAAACTTGCATCCTTTCGGGTTCCCCCGGTTCTCTCCGTTGTCCGTTCTAAGCCCAATCACACTCGCACGCACCCGTCGCACCTCCTAGATCTTGTTTTATGAGCCACCAGAAAACGTTCTCGAAATGGACCGAGATTTGCCGAGTGGCCTTGGTATATCACCGGTAGACCGCCCATCAAATTTCGTTCCATTTGGAGGTTGTTTGATGCCCCAATGGTTAACCGTGTAACCCCGAAACCCCTCTCTCTTTGCAGCCCAGCCCCCCTTCACCACAGCCCACTAGCCCATCCAAACCCCCTCCATGCTCTCGGTCGCTGGATCGTGATCGTGTGGGCGAAAATCGCACCTCATTTGGACTCTCCTAGCTCCCTTTACCTATAAATATGTGCTCTCCCTGTAAATCTCGCAGTCCAACCCTAGCCTTCTTCCACCCCGCACCGCCGGACGCGTGCACCGGCCACCTCACCCGAACCAATCCCCATGCGACACATCAGCTCCGCCGCCGCCTCGCCCAATCGCACGCCACCACCTCATCCGTGCCGGCCCTCTCTCTCCTCCGCTGCCACAAGGTCCCGCGGGGCCCAAATCGCTGCCGCCGCCGACTGCGGGAGACCCGCGCCCGGGATCCGCCGCCGCCGCCCGCTCACCCGCCTGCGCCACCGTCTAGCCTCGCCTCCGCCGCCGTGAGCGCCGGATCCGGCGAGGAGCGCCTCGGATCCGGTCCCCTTCATCCTCGCCGGCCGTCTTCCTCCTCTTCGCCACGTCTCCGGCGAGTTCGTCCAGCGAACATCCATTTCCGTGCAACCCTAGGTTAACCCCGATTTTTCACAGTCCTTTTCCCCTATAATTTTTAGGCCTCCTTCATCATGTCGTAACTCCATGTCCGTAGATCCGATTCATGCATATGATATCTCGAAATTTTCATCATGCGATGCTCTTCATATTGTACTACTGTGACATGCTTGTTTGAGTTCATCTTGATGCCTAAACCTTCATTGCAAAACTGCTATGTGATATGAACTGCTGAAATCTGCTGATTGTTAACATCATTTGTGCTTCTTGTGAGTGCCACAACTTTGTCCTTGTTGATGTTATGATCATGATCTTGATACGCACATGTTCTTCTCTTCATGCTCTACATGTTGGTGTGCTTTACATTCATGCTAGGGTGCATCTTGATATCTTAATGCCTGTTGCAAATGTGCATGTTGCTGTTAACTGCTGAAATCTGCTGTAACTTGCTGATTTGTCATTTTTGTTGCATTTTGTGTGTGCATCCTATGAGCATGATGTCTGCATGTTTTAGGAGAATATTTATGCCATGTTTACAGGGATGCAAGCCATGTATTTTTTTTATATGCCCTGTAGTAAGTGCATCAAGCTTGTGAAGTGGGCTACTTGCTGTTAATTTTTTGTCTACTGAATCTGTCATATCATGTTGTCATGTTTGCTTGATGCTACCAATTAATCCATGCATATTCTGGAGATTCCTAGTTGAAATGTTTTGTTTCCTATATTATGATCCTTCCATGCCTTTGTATGCCTCATATATGTCTTGTAGCATATGCTTTCATTGCCATGAACATGCTTATATAATGTTCCAGATTTCTGTTAACTTCATGATGCCTTGTTGTGAGCTTGTTATTGAGTGATCCATGCCTATTCTGGAGATGCTCCAATTACATGTTTTGAAGAATGGTATGAGTAATTTGTTCATATGCTATGTTTTCTAATTTTGGGTTTCATATGCCTCTATTCCATGCTTGCAAACATGCTATCATAATGTTGTTGTTTTACACTTGCTAAAATTATTTCAACATTCAATCTTGTCTTGTTGGTTCCCACTAATCCAAGAGCCATATGTTTATGATGACATGATGTTATTTGCTCTTTGTTATGTGTAATTTTATGTCATGCCCTTGGTTGCTATGTTTACTTGATGTATATTGTCTCTTTCTTGCTCTTAAGTTGCCATCATATTAACTCTGCTCATGCATATGCTGCTGTGTTATAAAGTTGCATCTTGCGTTGATCCTATTGGTTTAATATTGATGCCTATGAACCTGAACCTTAATTATATTTTAAGCATGTTATCTGTACATGAAGTGCATGTCAAGTTTGTGCTCATAAGATTCTTGTAGCATGTTGTTTTGATGTTTGCAAAGTGCCTACTTGCTGTTTTGGGCAGATTGTTGTTATAACTTGTTTGGAGTGTATGTGTTGCACCGTTGCTCCGTTTTGAGCATGCCCTATATGAAACTTGCTTAGAATTGCATGTAGTTGAATCATGTCATGTTGAATCCTTGTTTTGAGAGTGTTTGCTTGATGTTTGAATGCCTTTTGCATCAATGTCATGTTTAACATGTTTTGCTCATATCTTCTAGACCGTAGCTCTGAACTAAATGAACTTTATATGTAACTTGACTAGAATTTCGTGTAGATCATCTTGGTGCATTTTAACTTGATGTTTAAAAATTTGAACATAAGGTTTATTCAGATCTGGACCAATTTCGAATTTTGCATATGAGGACTTACCGGATTTGTTATATGTTTTTTCCGGACTCATTTAAACTTGCTTTGATGTGTTGTTCTTGTATGCATCATCTCTTGCCATGAGTAGCGTCATATAGACTTTGTCATGCATCATACTTGGTTGAGCATCATGTCATCTTTATGTGTTGTGTGGTTACCTTATTGTTTGCTTCTTTCCGGTTGTGCCTCTTCTCGATAGTTCATGTTTCATTGCTATCGTGAGGATTCGTTCGTCTACGCTTGGTTCGTCTTCGCCCATTCATCTTCTTCATGGACTTGTTCTTCTTCCTAGTGGGATTTCAGGCAAGATGACTGTCACCCTGGATCTCACTACTATCATTGCTATGCTAGTTGCCTCGTTCTACCGCTATGTTGCGCTACCTATCACTTATTGATCAAGCCTCCCAAATTGCCATGTCAGCCTCTAAACTTTTCACCCTTCCTAGCAAACCATTGCTTGCCTATGTTACCGCTTTGCTCAACCCCTCTTATAGCGTTGCTAGTTGCAGGTGAAGTTGAAGATTGCTCCATGTTGGATCAGGATTATGTTGGGATATCACAATATCTATTATTTAATTAATGCATCTATATACTTGGTAAAGGGTGGAAGGCAAGGCCTTATGCCTGGTGTTTTGTTCCACTCTTGCCGCCCTAGTTTCCGTCATACCGGTGTTATGTTCCTTGATTTTGCGTTCCTTACGCGGCCGGGTGTATGGGAACCCCTTGACAGTTCGCTTTGAATAAAACTCCTCCAACAAGGCCCAACTTTGGTTTTACATTTGCCTAACAACCTATAACCCTTCCCTTGGGAGTAATTAACCCGAGGGTCATCTTTATTTTAAACCCCCCCGGGCCAATGCTTCTCTAAGTGTTGGTCCGAATCGAGCAGCCTGCGGGGCCACCTCGGGGAAACTTGAGGGTTGGTTTTACTCATAGCTTGTCTCATCCAGTGTGCCCTGAGAATGAGATATGTGCAGCTCCTATCGGGATTTGTCGGCACATTCGGGCGGTCTTGCTGGTCTTGTTTTACCATTGCCGAAATGTCTTGTAACCGGGATTCCGAGACTGGTCGGGTCTTCCCGGGAGAAGGAATATCCTTCGTTGGTTGTGAGAGCTTATCACGGGCTAAGTTGGGACACCCCTGCAGGGTTTAAACTTTCGAAAGTCGTGCTCACGATTATGTGGCAGATGGGAATTTGTTAATATCCGGTTGTAGAGAACTTGACACTTGACTTAATTAAAACGCATCAACCGCGTGTGTAGCCGTGATGGTCTCTTTTCGGCGCAGTCCGGGAAGTGAACACGGTTTGGGTTATGTATGAACGTATGTAGTTTCAGGATCACTTCTTGATCACTTCTAGCTTCTCGACCATTCCGTTTGCTTCTCTTCTCACTCTTATTTGCGTATGTTAGCCACCATATATGCTTAGTCGCTGCTGCAACCTCACCACTTATTATTTGCATACCCATTAAGATTTGCTAGTCTTGATACCCATGGTAATGGGATTGCTGAGTCCTCGTGGCTCACAGATTACTAGAACAACAGTTGCAGGTACAGGTTATGCGATGACCATGATGCGAGAGCGATGTTACTTGTTTTGGAGTTCTTCTTCTGCTTCTTCTTCTATCAGGGGATAGGTTCCAGGTCGGCAGCCTGGGCTAGCAGGGTGGATGTCATTTGAGTTTCTGTTTGTGTATCATCCGTAGTCGGATGTTGCTCTTATGTATGATGTTGTTGTATTTATGTGGCTTTGTATGCCTCGTGTATGTATCCCCAACTATTATGTAATGGTACGATGTAATGATATCCACCTTGCAGAAGCGTCTCCAATATGTGCTTCTATCCTTGGTGGGACCTTCGAGTTCCTTTAGGATAGGGTCGCATATTGGGTGTGACAGTGCGATATGGGGGATCTTCCCACACAACCCATAAACCATCGAGGATAGGTGAGCGGCTATTGAGGATTTCCATAAAATACGTATGAGAAGCCGCGGCCTATCCCACACGTTAGGCCTCGATATTACGTTTCTAATTCGAGAGACATACGAAACGACTGCGCGGCTATACTCGTGTGGAAAAGGTTGATATCACAAACATTTAATCTACCGATCTGTTTGCGATAGGTACATTGTTAAAAAATGTGAAATGTGTGCGGTGCCTCTATTATCGCCAATGTGTCCATTTTCATAACCGTGTGTGACAGGTATTCCTATCACACACGGGCTCCACATATGAACTGTCTTCTTTTTGTCCAGCATTACACACGCATACAGGTTTGAAACATTTGCCGTATTACCATGAATTGCACACACATATAAATGGAACCGTGTGTGGTACTATTGTAAATTCGACACGCATATGAGACGACACCATGTGTTTGTGCGTTGGCCATCGCAAATGTTTCCCATCAAAGAACCACATGTTCTATATTTTTTCATCACACACGCTATTTTCTTTCTAACGTTGTGTACGTTATTTTATTCTCTCATGTTTAATTTTATTTTTCTTGTAATTTATTATTCAAATTTTGAATTATGAAACGTGGAATTCAAATTCTCACGACAATGGTTCAACAACAAATCCATAAATAAATTTCCCAGTAAAATATGTTCAGTAATTATAGGATTAGGTTGTAATTAACTATGATGAACCACAATATTTAGAGGTGGTAAAGATGAAGAGAGAAGTGTAAATCATTTTGGCTGCCGATGGTGTTGAAGAAGTGGAATGCCCTTAATGTGCCCTCCTGCACGCCAAAGGTGTGCATAACTTTTGTTCAACCCCTTCTGACGATCGCCCGCCCATCCTTCACCGCCTTCAGGAAAACTTCTAGACCATTACATGTTAGTATGAATTATATATACTTTAACCTTAGTTTCCTCCACTCCGACCATGTAGTTTGCAAGGTAATCATCAGTAAATTTCTTCAGAAACCACAGAAAAGAGAAAACATTCACATATTCATGTCTAATTGAGTAACTCGTTGTGGGCAGGGGGAAAGGCAACAAATTACTTACCATCCTAAGGTTCAATGTTATCTTGGACAAAGTGCAAATAAAGAGTTTAACTCCAATCATCCGTCTCTTTCGCGTAACAATCTTTTTTAGTTTCCTCACTTTACATTTGTTCGTGAATATCTCATTGCCCCATGCACAAAAGGGGTCGAAGCATGGGTCAGTACCGATGATATATGTACCTACAGGCAACCAATAAATGATGGAAGCTAAACTGCAGCTGTACAAATGATGTAAAATACAACTCCCACCGTTCCCAAATACAAGAATTTTTTAGATTTCAATATGAATTACATACAGATGTATACAGACATAGTTTAGCTTAGAATGTAGATTCACTCATTTTGCTTCGTATATAGTCTATATTGGAATCTCTAAAAAGACTTATATTTATGAACGCTGGGAGTATAAGACATGGGATGCAGCTAACCTCGACGACAAACAACAGCATCGCCCATAGTGGCTCTGCATAAGTACATGGAAAGGCAATGTTAACTATAATAGGGTTAATATCCACCAAAAATAGCAAATGGTAATAAAACGACAACATTTGTAATGATATCTTCATTGTGAAGAGTAGCACGGTAGCTAAGGGACAGAATAAAAAATGGATAGAACTGTTTACTACAACAGGCTTAACAATAACCTAAGTCAAGTATTGTAGTTTGTAGCTAGTATTGATGAAATTGATCTGGGTAGTTCATACTTGAACATCACACGGTGTGCAGTACTGAAATAAACAAGCCACGTTTAACTATAGACAACCTAGTATAGCCATTGAAACTTGTACTGATAAAATTGAAATTGACAGAGTTAAACAACGCAAGGCAAGTGTTGATAGAGCAGAGAATGGCCTAGTTGTCTATAAAAAGTAGGGAAAATAGCTAAGACAGGTTAGGCGTGTTTACCACAACATGCTTAATACATCAACCGTACAAAACATAGCCTACTAGTATTGGTAAGATTGAACTGGTGAGTTCATACTTGGTAAATCTCAAGGGGTAGTTGCTGGGGCACTTCATCTGTGCCAAAGCCCGCCACAAGTCGGTGGCGGTGGAGGCGAGGTGTTCCTCCGAGTCAAAGTGTGGATCAGTGTCGCTGACATGTCCACCTGCAAGAAGCAAGTCAATGTTACAATCTAAATTGCAATTGCGCAAATGATGTAAAATACTATAAGATATTGGATGCAGCTAACCTCGATGGCAAACAACAGCATCACCCATCATGATGTGTAAGTACATGGAAAGGCATGTTAACTACAATAGGGTTAGCATCCACCAAAAATAGCAAATGGAAATAAACCGACAGCATCTCTAGTGATATCTTCATTGCAAAGAGTAGCACGGTAGCAAAGGGATAGATTAAAAAATGGATAGAACTGTTAATTACAATAGGCTTAACAGCAACCTAAGTCATGTATTGTAAGTTTGTAGCTGGTATTGGTGAAAGTGAGATGGACAGTTCATACTTGAACATTACATAGTATGTAGTACCGAAATAAACAAGGGACTTTTAACTACAGGCAACCTAGTATAGCCATTGAAACTAGTACTGATAAAAATGAAATTGACGGAGTGAAACAATGCAAGCAAAGTGTTGCTAGAGCAGAGAATGGCCTATTTGTCAATAAGAAGGTAGGAAAAATAGCTAACACGGGTTAGGAGTCTTTGCTACAACATGCTTAATACATCAACCGTACAAAACATAGACATTGCAGCTACTTTTGGTAAACTGAACTGGTCAGTTCATACTTGGTAAATCCTGAGAGGTAGTTGCGGGGGCACTTCATTTGGCTAGCTTCCGCCCCAAGTCGGTGACGTCGAAGGCGAGGTGTTCCTCCGGGTTGACATGCACAACGGCCATCGCGCCATCGACCGCCATCAGCTCCTCGACCACCACATGGTATGTGGTTGGGCTTACGTGGCGATGCTCCGAAGTAGGGGCAATGGGGATTTGGACGCATGAGGATGTTTCACAGGCACCACTTAAGCAATCAAGCCGGGGCCAAGATAGAGATCAGAGGGTTACATGACTGGATCGACGAGGCTCGGGCAGAATGTAGATGTGGTTGAAGATGTGGCTGCAGCGGTGGTTTGAGCTGCTGGGAGGGGGAAGGGTGGGGAAATACTGCGGAAATGTGATTGGTGGTCATGTGGTGGGAGCAATAAATTCTAAAATCATGCGCCTAATAAAAATTTCACTGCAAAACTCAAAACTCGGACGGGGGAAACACACAACGCAAATGAAGTGCATAAAATACTCGTGTGCGAGAAAAGAGAAAATTGGCGGATCCCGCCTCCAAAAAATTCTACACGTGTAGTTGATTAAATCGGTCAATGGCGGTCGTGATGGTACACTTGCGTTATTAGAAATCATTGCACAGGTTACTGACTTATGGATCATTAACGCAAAAAAAACATGGTGCACCATAGAAACCGTGTGTTTTGTGATCTTCTAGTAATACTTATATCTATCAGCATCTATAGCCGCACCTGCAAATTTAAAAATATCTTTCATTATAGCAGGGTTATTCAACATACATGAATGAGGCAAAAGTGACACTCGATGAACGATCATCGGTTTATGAAATGTAATCAAGTGTGAACCTGCCTCGCTCCCAAAGCCAGAATTGATCCTATGCAACAAAAGAGAAGCTTGTTGCCATCCGCCAGTGCGGCTAGTTAAGTCGGTGTGTGACCAACTCGCGCGGCGAGGTGGGACTAAAAACCAGCTGCGGCCAGCTCGTCTCTGACGCGCACGCCGGAGCAGAAGCACGTTGTGCAGAGATGGGAGAGGAAGAAGATTTGGGTGGCTGTGGGCGGACATTTCGGGAGGATTTAGGGCAGGGGTATGGCTAACAAACTTCAGTGAACACATGCTAAGCAACGCTCAAAGCCCTAAAAGGATGTCACTTATCGACAATGTACATTAATAATAGATACCAACTTAAATTCCTAGATACTGGTAATTTTCTCTAAAACTAGTAAGTAGTATTTGTAGATGCTCGTAATTAATTAAACAAACTTACGGGCGACACACGTAATAACTACTTCTCACATGCTGGCCAGACATAATCGTTCTCCTTCCCGGCCTTGTCGGCGACAACCCACCGTTCTTGGACCTCTACTAGCTCTCATTAGTGTCGTGATAGCTACCGCTGCGATCCTGGTAGGTGGAGGCATCGGGGCATGCTGGCCAGACACCATCGTTTTCCTTCTCGGTCTTGTCGGCAGCAACCCACCGTGCTTGGATCTTCGTCGAGCTCTCCTCAGCAGCGCATGCGGCCTCTTCTTTCTTGCGGTGGTGGGACTCTCTTTTCTTGAGTGCTTTCTGCCTTTTCCGCTCGTTTTGTGCGTCTTTGGACGCCTCTTGCTCCACTATCCATATGGCCATGGTAGCTTCAAAGTCCACGCATGTAGATGTGCGACCGCGGGCGGTGATGAACTTGGCACGGCGAGATGCCATCGCTTCCTTACTGGTTAGTGTGCGTCGCGGTGGCATGACCGACGCTTGGAGAGAGCTCTAGGGCGGAGTGGCCGGACAACCATACAGTGCGGTGATTTTTTACAGCTCAAGGATAGACGACGAAGGAAATTTGGATTCCCCTACAATCTTGGTCATTTATTATCGCACACTGTTCATCTCCCTCGCCTTTGGAAATCGTGTGCGCTCATCCTATTGTGGGTTGCGTTCTAATTGGCCACAAACCCAACCACGCGGATCGCGCGTGTGCGCTGTAGGATGCACCATGATTGAATGACAAACCACGTCCCTCTCATCAAATTTTTGTAGTTGTAGCTGGGATTTGATGTATCTGTGCAAAATGTCTAGAAAATGCACATGACCGATGATGTATCTGTGCAAAATGATGTATCTGTGCACCATGATGTATCTATGCACCATGATGTATCTGTGCAAAATGTATCGCCTAAATATGGTAACCAAATTTGAACACGGTCATTTGTAGGGTGTACATTGAGCATAAAAACTCAAGGATAAAGGACGAAGGAAATTTGGATTCCCCTTCAATCTTGGTGATTTCCCTCTTGAAACCACGAAACTTCCTCGGTGATGGTTCGATTTATGAAGAGCATGCATGATGACTTAAGCCAAACCTTCTCAAATTTTTACCAGGGCATGGTGAGGCCAAACCATGGCACCATGGTAGGCATCATGTTTTTCAAGCACGTCTTTCATTTTTCTATAATTTAAAAACCAATAAATGACACATTTGTGGTTGACTCTTGCCACACATATCCATGAAATCTCTGTCCATTCATTGTAAAAGGCATTAAAATTTATGAAATACCATGAGCATGGTTTTCCAAACCGTTTGTGTGCACTTTTTCATGCACCAATTGTCCGAATTTGAATTATGTGCATTAATGCCTAGAAAATGCACATGACCGATGGTAAATGAGCCCGGAAAAGTGCCAAATTTGAACACAGTGATTTGTAGGGTATATGTTGATGTGGAAAAAACTCAAGGACAAAGTACGAATGAAATTTGGATTCCCCTTCAATCTTGGCAATTTCCCTCTTGAAACAACAAAACTTCCTCGGTGATGGTTTGATTTATGAATAGCGTGCATGACGACATAAGCCAAACCTTCTCAAATTTTTACCAGGGCATGGTGAGGCCATACCATGGCAACATGCCGGGTGTCATGTTTTTCGAGCATGTTTTTCATTTTTTTTATAGTTGAAAAAACAATAAACGACACGTTTGTAGTTGAGTCTCACCACACATATCCTTGAAATCTCTGCCCATTCCTTGTAAAAGGCATGAAAAACTACTGAATACCATGAGCATGGTTTTCCAGACTGTTTTTTTGCACCTTTTCATGCATCGATTGTCTAAATTGGAATTATGTGCATTAATGCCTAGAAAATGAACATGATCGCCTAAATATGGTAAATGAGCCCGGAAAAGTGCCAAATTTGAACACGGTGATTTGTAGGATGTATGTTGATCATAGAAAAAATCAAGGACAAAGGACGAAGGAAATTTGGATTCCCCTTCAATCTTGGTGATTTATTATCGCACAGGTTCATCTACATCGCCTTTGCGAACCGTGTGCGTTCACCCGCACGTCAAAAAGGTAAAAAGAAAACTCTCGCCCTCCCCACTTCATCCCCACTCACTCGTTGTGCACTCCTCCGCAACTCTGCACGTCATCAACTTCTATCACGGCGACCACCCCTAAGCTCGACGGTTATCATCGGCGGGTGGCAGTCGCACTCCAAACGGCATAGGATTTTTGCCCCTACCGCTTGCCGCCGCCTATCTGCACCAACTTGCACCGACTTTCTGTACTCTGGTTGATTGAGGTTTTCTAAGGGATTTTCCGCGCGCTTGGGCCGGTGATTTTTCTCATGGATAAGGTAACTAATTTAGCAAGATATTCGTTCATTTCTTATTGCAGTCCGTCTGTCCCTGTTAATCAATCAGCGGAAATCGCCATGGATTCATTTCTCTTCTAGTTGGTTCGAGGGTTTTCATGCAAGTGTCCACAGTGCAAGCACAAATCAGGCCAGTGTGGTCCCAGCTAGTCGAAAACGTGGTTCTACCTCACAATACCATATGACTTTAAGGAGCGCTCGATATGTTTAATCTCACCCTACCATGGTTGGCATGGCCTAAATATATAAACATATACCGTATATTGCTACATTTGGATAAAAGGTACGGTGCCACATGCAACCTAGACGTCGAAGATGAATTTTTTCTAAATTAGGCAAATTAATGATGTATTGTTCTTTTAGTTACTTTGTTCTTTCAGTTACTCTCATATTTGCATGAAATCTTTGTTACATTCTATTTTTAATTATATATTTTTGCATGTTGCTTTCAGCTATATATTGTTATGTTATGTCAATTACTCCCATATTTGCATGTTTCTCTATTATTTCAATATATGTAATGATCTTAATTATCATTTCAAGTAGTACATCCCTTACTTTGCAAGAACACGTCTAGAAGGAAATCTTGGCCTTTACTTTGTTGATGACTCCATGGATGTCATATTGACAACGCAACATGGATTTACAATGACAGTTGGGGTAAAAATTGATAAAGATGGTCAGTCCTATTTTGTTGCAGACCTTTGGAGAAAAAATTCTAAGTTTTATGAACTGAAAGCTAGCAATAAAATTCTAGTGCATGCACCACAGCCTAGTCTAATTAACATGGATGTTTACTTCCCCAATGCCATCAGCCGATCACGGTCTGATCAAGGTTAGTGTTCTTTCAACTTTCTCCATGTTGGCATATTACTTAGCAAAATTGGGGTATTTGTTCTGACTAACTGATCACTATTTAAACACCAATTATGATTTCATTTTATGACTTTGTTCCTAGGAAATAACAAATTCTAATTACCAATTTATGCCCACTATTTTTCTGCCATGTTCTGAGTAAATAATACCATTCCGCCTTTTAAGCATGATATGCTGGATGCATAGTTAATGATCTGTAGGTTACTCGGCATACCAAATTTCACTGGAAAGATTTGGAGCATGTCATAAAATTTGTTGATAATCTGACCGTGATAGCACAACATATGAATGTTGGATTTTGGATAGGATTAATTCTACCACTGGTGCACACATTGAACAAAACTAATTGTGTGCACAAAACGCTGGTACAAAGTCTTATTTTTATGTTGATGTTCATAAACTATATATAGCTTCAATAATATGTTACAAGTGGTTTTTATTCTTCATTGCAACAGAAATTGCCCACTTCAGCTATTCCTGAATCGATTTCCCGGCGTGGTCGTATTACATTTGTGCCTTCTAATAACGCCAAAGTGATTGCAAAGTACTGCATTTCCCGTAGAAATGTAAGCATTCAAATTAACAAGTTCTCGCTTGTCATGGCAATGCATCCACATTGGAAAACTAGAGACACTATTCTACTCATGCTCTACCAAGGCACATGAGGGTACTTCCTTTTCATTGACAAGATGTCGAGTCACCATGATCAAGCTGCTTCCAATGGATAGTTGTGGTTGTCAGCCCTCTGCCTCTTAAAATGTGTTAGTTTTTACTATGTTGAGTTTGTAGATATGGACCATATGGTTATCAAATTGTAAGTTCGGAATTGTTAAGTACCATGTTACCTAGATCTGCCTTTTGTCGAATAGTGTCACCACTATATATATGTTGCTCAAATGTTGTTTGCCAAGTTCTTAAATTTTCATGGAAAGTATTAGTATCGTGCATAGTTCATTCAGTTTAAGCGTGTGCCCTATAGAGTAGAGGACGTCCATGTTTTCGACGTGTCGATCAACACTGATGTCCCGAAGGCATTTGCATATTAATTTTCCATATAGATAGGACAGCCCATACAATTGACATATTTGACATGCATGAACAAATCAATCAAGCATGTGTGTGTGTGTGTGTGTGTGTTCAAATTGGTCCAGTGCCTAGTTCGACGAGTAATTTACAAACCGTTAGCTTGCAATACAGCGATATAACAAAACACGCACACACAAAAGAGCTACTATGCACCTGAGCTGACCCAACATGCACAGCTACCATCATCCATCAACGTGTCGATCTTGGGCTCAGGAGGAGCGGAGGCCGCCAAGTTGATGACCTACACACCTTGATCGATCGAGGCTGGGGCAACCTCGACATCAGTGATTGTTGGTACTACCTCGAGCGCAATGCTCACCAGGGCTACCGCGACCTCCAAGCGTGCCTCAGCGACGTCCAACACGAGACAATGTGGCTCTTGCCAGGGCTACCGGCATGGCCCCCAGGCATGCCCCGACGACTTCTGTCACCGCACCCTCCTCCATCTAGGACATAAGCATGTGCCTCGTGCGGCTGCCGCCACTGCCGCAGTTGTCCTTGTGTCGTCTTGGTTGCTGCTCCACCGCTTGTATCATTTGCCGCACTCTGCACCGAGCCAGCAGTATCACCCGCGGGCGATCCCTGTCCGCTTCCAGAATGACCCTGGCTAACCTGGCGGCTTGCTCATACTGCGTTTTCTGATTCATCTGGCTGTCATAGAGAGAGGTGGCGGCATGGTCATCGACCGCCAAGCCAACCATCGCGCCGCCAGCCTCGATTCCGCCGTCACCCAACTCCATCTTGTCGTCGGACGTTGGGAGTACGTAGGTATGTGGGGTAACTAGCTAGCAAGGGGATCAATAGTTAGTCAACACCGTCGGCCATTGTTGTGGTTATTTATAGCTAGCAGGTGGCCATGGAATTGAGGGTTTTACAATTTACCCTTGCGGCTGGTCGTTGCACGGGAAGTCTTCGCTGGAGCGTGGGAAGACTAACAATTGTATGTCGTGTCAGATGCTATCACACACGTGTTAACATAAGGACATATATGTGTAACTTACAAATCATCACACACGAGTACTCACACCATGCATCATGTGTGATGATCCTAGCCATCTGATAAACCACAAGTATAGGGGACCGCAACAGCTTTCGAGGGTAGACTATTCAACCCAAATTTATTGATTCGACACAAGGGGATCCAAAGAATATTCTTGAGTATTAGCAGTTGAGTTGTCAATTCAACCACACCTGGATAACTTAGTATCTGCAGCAAAGTGTTTAGTAGCAAAAGTGGTATGATAATAAATGTATCGGTAGCAAAAGTAAAGATAAATGTTTTTGGGTTTTTTGTAGTAGTTGTAACAGTAGCAACGGAAAAGTAAATAAGCGAAGAATAATATGTGAAAAGCTCGTAGGCAATGGATCAATAATGGATAATTATGTCAGATGTGATTCCTCATGCAATAGTTATAACATAGGGTGATATAGAACTAGCTCCAGTTCATCAATGTAATGTAGGCATGTATTCCGTAAATAGTCATACATGCTTATGGAAAAGAACTTGCATGACATCTTTTGTCCTACCCTCCCGTTGCAGCGGGGTCCTTACGGAAACTAAGGGATATTAATGCCTCCTTTTAATAGAGAACCGGAACAAAGCATTAGCACATAGTGAATACATGAACTCCTCAAACTACGGTCATCACCGAGAAGTTTCCTGATTATTGTCACTTCGGGGTTGTCGGATCATAACACATAATAGGTGACTATAGACTTGCAAGATAGGATCAAGAACACACATATATTCATGAAAAGATAATAGGTTCAGATCTGAAATCATGGCACTCGGGCCCTACTGACAAGCATTAAGCATAGCAAAGTCATAGCAACATAAATCTCAGAACATAGTGGATACTAGGGATCAAACCCTAACAAAACTAACTTGATTACATGGTAAATCTCATCCAACCCATCACCGTCCAGCAAGCCTACGATGGAATTACTCACGCACGGCGGTAAGCATCATGAAATTGGTGATGGAGAATGGTTGATGATGACAACGCTGACAAATCCCCCTCTCCGGAGCCCCGGACGGACTCCAGATCAGCCCTCCCGAGAGAGATTAGGGATTGGCGGCGCTCCGTGTCGTAAAACGCGATGAAACTTTCTCCTTGATTTTTTTCTCCCCGAGACAGAATATATGGAGTTGGACTTGAGGTCGGAGGAGGTCCAGGGGGCCCACGAGATAGGGGGCCGCGCCCCCTTACTCATGGACATGCCGTGGGCCCCCTGGCACTAATTCTTTCGCCAAAAGTTCTTATTAAATCTGAAAAGTGCCTCTGTGGATTTCCAGGACATTCCGAAAACTTTTCTTTTCTACACATAAAACAACATCATGGCAGTTCTGCTGAAAACAGCGTCAGTCCGGGTTAGTTTCATTCAAATCATGCAAGTTAGAGTCCAAAACAAGGGCAAAAGTGTTTGGAAAAGTAGATGCGTTGGAGACGTATCAACTCCCCCAAGCTTAAACCTTTGCTTGTCCTCAAGCAATTCAGTTGATAAACTGAAAGTGATAAAGAAAAACTTTTACAAACTCTGTTTGCTCTTGTTTTTTCAACATGAAAAGCCAACATTCAAGTTTTAGCAAATATTATGAACTAACCATACTAACAATAACACAAAGGTCTCACAATTACTCATATCAATAACATAATCAGCTAGCGAGCCATAATAATAGAACTCGGATGAACACACTTTCTCAAAATAATCATAACATGATATAACAAAATGGTATCTCGCTAGCCCTTTCTGATACCGCAAAACATAAATGCAGAGCACCTTGAAAGATCAAGGACTGACTAAACATTGTAATTCATGGTAAAAGAGATCCAGTCAAGTTATACCCAATATAAACCAATAATAATGAATGCAAATGACAGTGTGCTCTCCAGCGGGTGCTTTTTAATAAGAAGGGTGATGACTCAACATAAAAGTAAATAGATAGGCCCTTCGCAGAGGGAAGCAGGGATTTGTAGAGGTTCTAGAGCTTGATTTTAAAATAGAGATTGAATAACATTTTGAGCGGCATACTTTTGTTGTCAACGCAACAACTATGAGATGGCTGTATCTTCCATACTACATTCATTATAGGCAGTTTCCAAACAGAAAGGTAAAGGTTTATACTCCCCCAACCACCAACAAGCATCAATCCATGGCTTGCTTGAAACAACGAGTGCCTCCAACATACAACAGCCCTGGGGGAGTTTTGTTTAATTATTTTGATTTGCTTTGATCTTTTTGGATCATGGGACTGGGCATCCCGGTTACCGGCCCTTTCTCGTGAATGAGGAGCGGAGTCCACTCCTCTTGAGAATAACCCACCTAGCATGGAAGATATAGGCAGCCCTAGTTGAAACATGAGCTGCTCGAGCATACAAAATAGAATTTTATTTGAAGGTTTGGAGTTTGGCACATACAAATTTACTTGGAACGGCAGGTAAATACCGCATATAGGAAGGTATAGTGGACTCATATGGAACAACTTTGGGGTTTAAGGAGTTTGGATGCACAAGCAATATTCCCGCTTAGTACAGGTGAAGGCTAGCAAAAGACTGGGAAGCGACCAATTGAGAGAGCGACAACAGTCGTAAACATGCATTAAAATTAATTTACACCGAGTACAAGCATGAGTAGGATATAATCTACCATGAACATAAATATCATGAAGGCTATGTTGATTGGATTCAACTACATGCGTGAACATGTGCCAAGTTGAGTCACTTAATTCATTCAAAGGAGGATACCATCCCATCATACCACATAATAATCATTCTAATAGCAGGTTGGCACGCAAGGTAAACCATTATAACTCATAGCTAATCAAGCATGGCACAAGCAACTATAATCTCTAAATGTCATTGCAAATATGTTTACTCATAATAGCTGACTCAGGAACGATGAATCATCATATTTACAAAAACAAGAGAGGTCGAGTTCATACCAGCTTTTCTCATCCCAATAAGTCCATCATATATCGTCATTATTGCCTTTCACTTGCACGACCGAACGATGTGTATAATAATAAGAGTGCACGTGCATTGGACTAAGCTGGAATCTGCAAGCATTCAACTCAAGAGAGAAGACAAGTAATATGGACTCTAAATTAAATAAACAATCATGCATATAAGAGCCGCTAAACATTTTCAATATGGTCTTCTCGACCCCCAAAAGAAAGAAAAGAAAATAAAACTATTTACACGGGAAAGCTCCCAACAAGTAAAAGAAGAACGAGAAATCTTTTTGGGTTTTCATTTTAATTTCTACTACAAGCAGGGAAATTAAACTAACTAATTTTTTTGGTTTTTCTTAAGGTTTATCAAACACACAAGAAGAAAATTGGAAAAAGGAATTTAAACTAGCATGGATAATACAATGAAAGAGTATGAGCATCGACGACTAGTGTGTGAACATGAATGTAAAGTCGGTGAGAAATACGTACTCCCCAAAGCATAGGCTTTTGGCCTAAGTTGGTTTAATACCAAGGACCACCGCTACTCTCCCCGGTGTAGTGGGAGGTGTAATCAGGATACCACTGGCTGGTCATCTCCGGATCCCACTGGACAGATGATGCACGATAAGGGTCCAGCTCAGGTTCTGCTCAGTTTCAGGTTCCGGAGTAAAAGCTTGGGCTAGATGGTTGTTCACCGCCTCCGGCGTGACAAGACCACTTTCTGCAAGCAAATCAAATAACAGAGGTGCAGGCAAAATAATAAACTCAAAGTGTTTCTTATTAAATCTAAGTCTATACAGGAGCATCTTCTCTTCGTTGTCAACAATAAACTTGTGTGCTACCATGCTCTTGTAATCTAAAATGTGAGGAGGTAATTTTGTCTCCTCCTCCTCAAGGTGCCTAATGGGTATCTAAAAATGTTCAGCAAGACGTGCAGCATAGATACCTCCAAATATGGGGCCTTTTGTACAATTCAGGGTAGCCGTTTAGCAACGGCGGCACCCATACTAAAAGTATTGTCTCCCAACAAAGCATGTTGAAGAATAATAATATCGGGAATGCTCAAATTTCCACTATTCCCATGACCAATCAAGCATCTACTAGCAAATATGGCAAAATAGCGTAAAACAGGAAAGTGTATGCTAGAGACTTTTGCCTCAGAGCCCTTCTTTGGCTCTTCTACAGCAATAGTTTTAACGAAGCCATCCACATCTTCACGATGGGGTTCCTCTAATTCTCCCTCGTAAGGTATCCTACATACCGCGCATAAATGACGTAAAGGCATTTCTTTGAATTCATCATATAAATGAAATGATACTGCAGGCGGTGACTTCTTAGGATAATAATAAAAGTTTTGCACGAAAGTATTGGTAAGTAAGAGATACTGATCGACTCGGTCGTTCATGAAACCAGTGAGGCCTGCAGTCCCGATTAAAGCATAAAAGTCTTCATGAATTCCGGCTTCTTTCAAGAAATCCTCACACGGCCATTCACATGACCGTAGTTCCGCTAAGCGAGGAAGATTATACTTGGGTTTTTCCTTCTCTTTGTCTTGTTTTTCCTTAGAGCTTTGGCTAGAAGAGCCTTTAAAGAACCTCCTTAACATTTTCTGAAAATTTCTGAAATTTTATTTACTTCAAAATAAAAGTGAATAAAACTAAACAAGATTGATAGCAACTACTCCTACAAGTGCCTAGAGCCTATATCATGCATTGGAATTGCTTGGGACCTCAAAAATTTAACATGCAACCTCAAGAACATGGTCACCTATGCAGCAAAAATTTGCAACAAATAAAGCACTAGAACAAAAACTAATTGGACCAATGGAGGAGACACATACCAAGCAACAATCTCCCAAAGCAATTTTGCGAATGGAGCTTTGAGCTAAGAGATCTAAAATCGCAGCAAAACGAGCTAGAACTCGGGCTTGAGCTGGATGGGGATTTTTTTTGGGTAGAAGATGAAGTGTGTGGGTGCTGGCATAAGTGGAGGGGACCCACCAGGGGCCCACGAGACAGGGGCATGCCCTACAGGGGGGGCGCGCCCTCCTCTCTCGTGGCCTGGTGCTTTCCCCTCCTGTAGTGTTTTCAGTGCCTAAAATCCTCAAATATTCCAGAAAAATCATACTAAATTTGCAGGGCATTTGGAGCACTTTTATTTTCGGAATATTTTTTAATGCACGGATAATTCAGAAAATAGACGGATAATAATATTTTTGCTTTATTTATTCTAAATAACAGAAAGTAAAAAAGAGGGTACATAAGGTTGTGCCTTCTAGTTTCATCCATCTCGTGATCATCACAATGAATCCACTAACAAGGTTGATCAAGTCTTGTTAACAAACTCATTCCGAATAACACGGAACCGGAGAAATTTCGAATAACACTAAGTTACCTCGACGGGGATATGAAAATCCCCAACAATAATGTCAGGACCCCGACTCGATGTCACATCGATCTAGCTGGTAACACCTCATATCACTTTGCGGCCTCACGCACGGTATCCCCACGGGTGTCGTCTTACCTTTTCCCGGGACCGTTTGCGCCTTTTGGCTCACGTATATGATAGTGTCGCTAGCATCCATATGATAAAGAGCCCGGGCTGACATGACTAGTCGCAAACCCAAAGTGGCACAGACTTACAGGGACAGGCATCCATGACCCAGCTTCGAACGTGTCGGTCATCAGCAAGTGGGTCCGGGCTGTAGCACTGGGCTAGCAGGACTCCGGTAAACCGGGCTGTAGCGGGCTAACAGGACTCCGGTACTCAAAGCGTGACATTTTCCCGAAGGGACAGACACAGGAACGAAGAAGGACACATGCCGGCCAGCCTAAGTGTTCCAGAGCAGTAGCAAGCTACCATGGCTCAGCGGCAACACTAGGAGACATTTCCCGGTAAGAGAGGCTACTAAAGATAAACAACTAGATAGTCAGATCCCACACATACCAAGCATTTCAATCATACACACAGTATGCTCGATATGTGCAAATACAACGAAGCATCACAACATGACTCTACGACACAAGTACTTTATTTAAGGCTCAGTGAGCCATACATAACATACACAAAGGTACGGGTCTCACGACCCCACATACAAGTCATACAGTCATACAAACCAGCAACGGAAGTAACTTGTCTGAGTACAGACAACTAGTAAAACAAAAGAGGCTTGGAAAGCCTAGCTATACTACGTGGTCCTTCACAAGCTCAGGGTCACCACCTGGGTCCTTAGCCTACTCGTTGATGTCAACGTCTACATAGAACCCATCAGAAGGGGTTGCAGCGTCTTCTGTAAAAATGTAGATTATAGCAACATGAGTACAAAGGTACTCAACAAGACTTACATCAGATCCTACATACATGCATAGTATCAAGAAGGGTTGGTGGAGTTATTGCAGCAAGCCAGCTTTGACTCTTGGCTAGGCTATCCTACGATACTCCAACTTGAAATGGTTTTGCGCACACGAGTCCACTACTCACCACTTCAATACACTACCGAGGATCCACCTCCGTCTTCCTACGGAAGAGCCATCCTCGGCACTCACACTTATCTTGAGGCTTTTAACAGTTTCCATTTACTTGTCTATGAACTGTATAGGCAACCAAATAGTCCTTTATCGCGGACGCGGCTATTCGAATAGATTATGATAACCCTGCAGGGGTGTACTTCTTCATACATGTTTCCACCACTTAGCGTCTGCACACGACATGTGCTCGGCAGACTTCAAGCGAAAGCCGACGTGGGTGTAGACCACGACCTACCTAAACACTTAAGCCTCTAGTCCAGGTTTATCGCCTATTCAGGTTCCATCCGCAGGGAGTCCGGCCGAGGTTTCCCATACGGCCCCGAACGATGTGAACAGGGTTCCCGAGATACCTAACGGGTATTCGGTACACCCGGCCACGTACCTACCGCATCACAGCCCACCCCTACGGTCAGCGCTGTCCACGGCCTCCAGTAGGCTACAAACACCAGAAACTACTTGCAACTCCTGGACAGAGAGCTAGGGTGAATAATAAGTCGAGCGGGGTCATATTTCAGGGCCCAATGCATGGTAGTAGCTGTATCTTAAATCACGCATACAGATCTCAGTGCTTAAGGTCGGCTTCAATGAAACAACCCACCATGTACTCCTACATGGCCTCTCATCGATACCTTTACCAAATCGTGTTCACCACACCACTCTCATTACCGACATAATCATTTCACTCTAGCCCATCACCCAGATGAACCAGACCTGACACGACTCTAAGCATAGCAGGCATAGCAAGGTAGGAACAACACATACATATGGCTCAATCAACTCCTACACATGCTAGTGAGTTTCATCTAGTTACTATGGCAATGACAGGTCATGCAGAGGAAATGGGTTCAACTACCGTAGCACACAGCAGTTTGAATCGCGTTGTCTTAATGCAGTAAAAGAGAGCAGGAGCGAGAACATGGGATTGTATCGATATGATCAAATGGTTGGTTGCTTGCCTGATGGTTCGATGCACTAGTACGGTTCTTCGTTAGGGTAATCACGGTATTCCTCGGAGACAGAACCTGCCGCAGAGAGCACCGATACACAAACATTACCAAACAGTATGCAACAATATGATGCATGCATGAGACATGGCAAAATGAGTGTATTGGGCTAATGCAACTAAAACCAGAAGGGTTTGAACAAATTTGAATCAAGGATTCAAATTTCAAATTCAAATATGGCCTTTTAAAGTGCTTTTCCTTGTTCTGCTTAAAACATCAATTTAACTTGTTTGATCATGCATGAAAATAGTACAGATGGATAGATTGGATTTTTCTGATCATTTTTCATATATAATTTGTCCAATTTGGAATTACAGAATAAAAGTTATGAATTTTTGAAGTTTAAATAATATTCTGGAATTTCCTGATTTAAATTAAATCCAGAAATTATAGTTATTGCGCCAGCATGACGTCAGCATGACGTCAGTGGTCAACTGCGGCTGGCTGGAGTCAAACCTGACGTGTGGGGCCCACACGTCAGTGACAGGGGGGTTAAACAGGGTTAAATTAATTCTAATTACTAATTAGTGGCGCTGGGCCCACTGGTCAGTGTCAGGGGTTAACTAACAGTGGTTAGCGCTAATCTAACCATCTGACCGACAGGGCCCACGCGTCAGTGATCCTGGGGGGTCAAACCTCAGGTCGGACAGGTCAGACCCCACCGGCGACATGACGCCGGCGAGGCCCGAGACGGCGGCGAAAGTGCTTTTTGCCATTCCGGCAACCAAATGGACGGCGGAAGGCATCTACGTGTTGCTGAGGTTGAGCCGCGACTATTGGTGGTGGTGGTTGGGCTCGGGGTGGCCGGAGTTGACGGCGGCGAGCTCGGCTGCGGCTGCCGGAGTTCGGGTGCGGTCGGAATCGACGTTGCAGGGGGCTTGGGGAGGCGTTAGTGCGCGCTGCGTGCTCCTGGTGAGGTGGGGAGCACGATAGTGCGCTCGGTTGGGTGCTACGGTGACCGTGGCCACGACGGCGACATCGCCGGCGGCGTGGAGCTCTCGGCCAAGGTGGGGCTAGGGCCTAGAGGTCGAAAGAGACCAGGGGAGAAGGGGGAAACGATCCGGGGGCTCACCGCGGGGCTGCAGAGGTGGTTAGCGGGCTCGGGGACGCGCTGGAGATGACGAATTCGACGGCGACGATGATCGGAGCCCGAAGAGGGGAACGGCGACGTGGCGGCGATGCAGGGCTTCCGGGGAGCTGTGGAGCGGTGGGGAGGAAGAGGGAGTCGAGGCGGAGCTCCTGAGCTAGTCGAGGGAGCGAGGGGTGGTCGGAGATGGCTGCTATGGCGAACGGCGGCGACGGTGGTGCTCGACCGCGTGAGAGAGAGAGCGAGGGAGAGGAGGGAAGAGTCGGGAGAGAGTGAGAGAGAGCAGGGGGGATCGGGACGGCCTGCGGGAGTCGTCCACGCGGCCAGGAGCTCGTCGGCAAGCAGGAGGTGGCCGCGCGGCCGTGCGCGCGCGAGCACGCAGCAGCTTCGGGGCGAGGGGAGGAAGACGACGGAGGGCTGCAGTGGTGGGCTGGGCCGGCTGCTGGCTGGGCTGGGCCGGCTGCTGGCTGGGCCGGCCAGCTGGCTGGGCCGCACAGTGGAGGAGCCCAGGTAAGTTTTCCCCTTTTCTTCTGTTTCTGTTTTTATT
Organism: Triticum dicoccoides; assembly: GCF_002162155.2. Taxonomy (NCBI): domain Eukaryota; kingdom Viridiplantae; phylum Streptophyta; class Magnoliopsida; order Poales; family Poaceae; genus Triticum; species Triticum dicoccoides. The sequence continues at coordinate 303,538,848 of NC_041387.1, forward strand.
TAATATATCTGCAACTTTGTTGAATTTAATAAAATACCTAGGCAAGTTCAAAAATCACCAAACTATTCCTGGCCCATAGTTGGATTATTTCCAACATGAAACATTTTAGTTTGGAGATATTTGAGCATTTAAATATTTTATATTATTTTAAATGCCCAAATTCAAATATTTATGATTTAATTCAAAAACCCTAGGATGGCCTAGGAAAATGTGCACCATTTTTGGCAGAGGTTCTGAACCAAGACAAAAATGATGGGCATTTTAGAAGGGCATTTCAGGTTCATTGAAAAATTATTTTAGTAACCCTAGTTGGTTTCAGAGGGGACTGGGGGTTCTGTCATCCCCATTTCAAGTTTCTGATGAAAGAGTAAACATGATGCAACACTCTAATGCATGACTAGCTAGGTTGTGACAACTCACCCCCACTCAAAAGAATCTCGTCCTGAGATTTGGGTTCCTCCGGGAAGAAGGCGGGGTACTCGAGTCGAAGACGATCCTCCCTTTCCCAAGTTGCTTCATCCTCAGAATGGTGCGACCATTGTACTTTGAGGAACTTGATGTTCTGGCGTCGAGTGGTACGCTCGGCCTGATCGAGGATACGAATGGGGTACTCTCGATATGTAAGATCATCTTGGAGATCAAGCGTTTCGTGGTCCACTTCACGGATAGGATCCGAGAAGCAACGCCTGAGTTGGGAAACGTGGAAGACATCGTGAACTCTGGAGAGGTGCGGAGGTAGTTCCAACTGGTAGGCAACTTCTCCTCGTTTGGCAAGAATGCGAAAAGGTCCAATGTAACGAGGAGCCAATTTGCCTTTGATACCGAAACGATGGGTTCCCTTCAGAGGGGTGACCCGAAGATAAGCCTTCTCGTCAACCTCGAAAGTCATAGCCTTATGTTTTCGGTCATATTGACTCTTTTGACGGGATTGGGCTGTTTTCAACTTTTCACGAACGATACGAACTTGTTCTTCTGCTTCCTGAATCATGTCCGGGCCAAAGAATTGTCTTTCCCCGGTCTCTGACCAGTTAAGGGGTGTTCGACACCGTCGTCCATAGAGAACTTCAAAAGGGGCTTTACCCAAGCTAGATTGATAGCTGTTGTTGTAAGCGAATTCGGCAAATGGAAGGCACTTCTCCCAGTCCATTCCGAATGAGATAACAGAGGCTCGAAGCATGTCTTCTAGAATTTGGTTGACGCGTTCCACTTGACCACTTGACTGAGGGTGGAAGGCGGTGCTAAAGGAGAGACGAGTTCCCATAGCATTTTGGAAACTTTCCCAAAATCGAGAGGTGAAAAGACTTCCTCGATCCGAGTTAATTTCCAAAGGAACACCATGAAGGGACACTATTCGGGAGATGTATAAGTCTGCCAGCTGACTAGCGGTTATACTCTCTCGAACAGGTAGAAAATGGGCTACTTTGGAAAGACGATCGACCACGACGAAAATAGCATTATTCCCTCTCTTGGTCCTGGGAAAACCGGTAATGAAATCCATACCAATTTTATCCCATTTCCATTCAGGAATAGCTAAGGGTTGAAGGGTGCCAGCAGGCCGTTGGTGCTCTGCTTTTACACGACGACAGACGTCGCAATTTGCAATATACTGAGCAATTTCTCTCTTCATCCTAGTCCACCAGAACCTCTGGCGTAGGTCCTGATACATCTTAGTACTACCGGGATGAATGGTGAGCCTCCTTAAGGATCAACTGCCGTAGATGCTGGTTCTTGGGAACCACTAGACGGTTCTCAAAGTACACAACACCATGATCATTTGTGGAGAAACAACTAGCACCTCCGCTAGCAATGTTCTCCTTGATCTTAGCTATTCCCTTATCTCGCTTCTGGGCAGCAATGATTTGATCCGTAAGAGTAGGTTTCGCCACCAAGGTGGAAAGAAATCCTTGAGGAACAATGTGAAGGTTAAGCTTCCGAAATTCCTCATGGAGAAGCGGTTGACTTTGTTGTAACATCAGATTGTTACAATAAGATTTACGACTTAGCGCATCAGCCATGACGTTGGCTTTCCCTGGGGTGTAGGTTATTCCTAAGTCGAAGTCTGTGATCAATTCAACCCAACGTCTCTGCCTGAGATTCAAATCCGGTTGGGTGAAGATGTACTTCAGACTTTGGTGATCAGTGAATATTTCGCAACGATTACCGAGGAGGTAATGTCGCTAGGTCTTAAGTGCATAGACTACGGCTGCAAGCTCTAGATCATGGGTAGGATAATTCTCCTCATGTGGGTGCAATTGTCGTGAAGCGTAGGCAATTACGTGTCGATCTTGCATGAGAATGCAACCTAGTCCTTGTCGCGAGGCGTCGCAGTAGATAACAAAGTCCTTGGAGAAGTCTGGCGGTACCAGCACGGGAGCAGAAGTCAGGCGTCTTTTCAGTTCCTGAAAGCTGTGCTCACATTGTGGAGTCCATTCGAACTTCTTATCTTTCTTGAGGAGTTCGGATAGAGGTTTAGCAACTTTGGAGAAGTTTTCGACAAAGCGACGGCAATAGCTCGCTAAGCCTAGAAAACTCCGAACTTGCTTGACCGATTCGGGTGGAGTCCAGTTAAGGACGGCTTGAACTCGCTCGGGGTTAACAGCAATACCTTTACCAGATATTACATGACCCAAATAGGTCACTTCTGACAACCAGAATTCACATTTAGAAAATTTGGCATAAAGGCGATGCTCTCGAAGTTTCTGCAACACTAGCCTTAGATGTTCGGCATGTTCTTCCTCGTTCTTGGAGTAGATGAGTATATCATCGAGGTAAACCACGACGAATTTATCCAAATACTCCATGAAGATTGAGTTCATTAACCGAGAAAAGGTGGCTGGAGCGCTGGTTAATCCGAAGGACATGACGGTGTACTCGTATTGGCCATAACGAGTAACAAAGGCCGTTTTAGGAATGTCCCCGTTTCTGATTTTGATTTGATGGTAGCCCAACCTCAAATCCATCTTGGAGAAGACTGAGGATCCAGCGAGCTGATCGTACAGGTCGTTGATCCTGGGAAGCGGATATTTGTTCTTGATTGTGACCAAATTAACAGGTCGGTAATCTACAACCATCCGGTCCGTACCATCCTTCTTCTTGACGAATAGGACGGGGCAAGCCCACGGAGAAGAGCTAGGTCGGATGAAACCCTTTTTCAAGGACTCATCGAGTTGTTTCTTAAGCTCGGCTAGTTCTAGGGGTGCCATCTTATAAGGTCTTCTAGCAATCGGAACGGTTCCTGGAATGAGGTCTATTACAAACTCAACATCCCTGTCAGGTGGAACACCTGGCAATTCCTCTGGAAAGACATCCGGGAAGTCACGGACTACCGGAACGTCCTCAAGGTCTGGCAAAGGGCTGGCGTTAAGAGAATATAATTGTCGCTTGGCTATTCGGGTCAAGACATTGACTATCTCTCCCGAAGGATGGGTGAGTTGAACAGTCCTAGAGAAGCAATCGATTTGGGCATGATGAGCCGACATCCAGTCCATACCCAGAATGATATTAATATCTGAAGATTTAAGGGCTATCAAAGACGCAAGGAAAATAAGTCTGTCGACTTGGATTTCATTTCCATAACTTACCCTAGAGGTCTGCCATCTAGAACCAGGGGTAGAGATTTCCATAGTGGATGGCATGTCACAGAATGCAACGTTATGCAAACGAGCATAACTTTCGGATATAAAAGAATGAGAGGCTCCTGTATCGAAAAGAACAGATGCCGGGTGGCAGTTAACAAGAAGCGTACCGAGAACGACGTTGGGATCCTCTTGAGCTTCTTCGGCAGAGATACAGTTGACATGGCCACGTGAAGCGGTGACCGGCTTGGCGTGGAATATTTTTCCTGTCGGCTTGCCACGGCCAACAGCTTTAGCAGACTGGTTGGGGTTGGTCTGGGGACACTCACGCATATAGTGACCAGATTCCCCACACTTGAAACAAGTCACGGAACTGGTACGTGGAGGAGCATTGTTAGTTGGACCCCCATAGGGCTTGGCTGGAGCAGACTGTTGAACGGGGCGAGGCGCCTGGAAGGATGGCCTCGGTGTAAACCTGGGTGGCAGGGCGGTGTTGGGCACCCACACGCGGCGCTTCTGAGAACCAGCACCGGATGAGGAACCCGTGTCACGTCCATGCTTGCGTGTTGCGTCATAGTCAGTCTGACCAGTTTCAGCACTGATGGCTTTGTTGACAAGTTTCTGAAAAGATGTGCACTCATGCAGACGGAGGTCACGGCGAAGCTCAGGACTAAGGCCCTTACGGAAACTTGCTTGCTTCTTGGCGTCAGTAGACACTTCCTCAGTTGCATATCGGGCGAGATTACCAAACTCCCTGCTATAGGCATCCACAGAAAGTCGGCCTTGGGTGAAACTGCAAAATTCTTCACGTTTACGGTCCATGAGACCCTCCGGAATGTGATGTTCACGGAAAGCCTCGCTGAACTCAGCCCAAGTTGTGACATGGCCCGCTGGGCGCATAGCTCCATAATTCTCCCACCATAGACTGGCGGGGCCTTCAAGATGATATGCAGCAAAGGTGACCTTGTCAGCCTCCGCTACCAGCGCGGAACGCAGTTTGTGAGAGATACTGCGAAGCCAGTCATCAGCGTCGAGAGGCTCGACGGAGTGGTGGAACGTGGGTGGATGCAATTTGATAAAATCACTGAGTGACACCACGTTAGTCCTCTGATGGTGTGCTGTGTTTTGTTCAATACGCTCCAACAAACGGTTGGTCTCCCGCTTGTTTCTCTCAGCTTCCATCATAACCTCGGCTAGTGAAGGAGGATGAGGCAGATTTGCATCCCTGGCTTCACTGCCTTCGGCCTGCTCTTGAGAAGCAGGGTTAGCGCGCGTGTTGACCATCCTAGGTAAACAAGACAATGATTTAGTCAGGATGATAAAATTCCGACATAGGGTAAAATGTAAGGAATAACTCGAAATGCAAGATGATCATCCGTATGACATGGTAGATACAGAAACTGCTTCTTTATTCCATCGTCATACACACCATACAGGGTTTAGTACAAGACCAAACAAGTACTATTACGGTGAAAGAGGATTACATCTCATCGAAGGCATCCCAAGCTCCTATACATTATTTTTCTACACCTCCGGAAAGAGTACAACTAGGTCATATCCCACGAGTCACGCGGGACGATAGACGACACAGCTAGTGCGAACTAGTGATACTACCACTAACTCAGACCGATCCGTAGTAGTCCTCGTAGAAGTCACCTCCATAGCCTGGAAGCTCAACATGATCATCCGGAAACAGACGATCTCGCGGAGCTTGTGGACCATAGGGGCTAGGATGAGGCCTTGGACCAACAAACGGTGGCCTGCGGGGACCGCGAGGTGGGGTGATGCCTCCTACATCACGCCAAACCATCACGTCTGGCAGAGCAGATCTCACAGGATAGAGATCGCGCATATCTGAACATCCAGCTTGCACCGCCGGTGCGAACCGAGTCAAAGTGGCCCAGTGGTCAGCACGGGTGTTGAAGAGCTCTAGCCTTAAGGCCCGATTTTCACGGTCCTTATCCTCGAGCATCTCAGCAGTGGTGCGAGTCCGTGAATCCTCCTGAGTGGGGTCAGCATAGATAGCCTGGAGATACCCTTGTGCTCCCGGAAGTGATCCTGGCATATACCGGAAATCAGAGTCCCGAAATATACCAGATCTGACCCGCATAATGGTCATCATAGAGTAGGCGGCGTCCTGCACAGCCATCTCAATGGTAACCCCGAGTCCATAAGAGCAGTGAAGAGGCTCGGTGGATCCAGGATAAGATGGAAATATCCTGACAGTGCAGAGATACTGGCTTTGATTAAAATCTCGGAATTGCTCTTCGACCGTGTACTCAGGATACCAGCGGTATCCAGCCTCAGTCATTACCCTGACCAACTTAGCAGTATGGCCGGGTACATCTAGGCATCGAGTCAGGCGAACCACTTGATTGAGGTCGCGAGTGGCCATCTGAAAACACAATCATAATGCAAAGGCATTAGAATTTCTAGCAAAATTTCGGCAGCATAACAGCTGTAAATGCTCAAAAAGGATTTGAGACATTTGACAAAGGATTTCGTACACACTCAACATCACCATATCAAAGTTCTGAAACCATTCTGGCAACATAATGTGGTAGTAGAACTGAACTAGGCTGGTAACCATCAAACTTATAAGGTACTACTGATTAGTAACACGTGATCCTGATAGAGAGAATAGATCCTAATTCCTTAACCCCGGTAGAAGAATGGACTGACTCAGATCAGAATGTCATAAGGTAAAGGAGTAAAAAGAGCCTTACGTTCCAACCCACAAACAATTCCCCTACATATAACTAAAGAATTTCTAGACTCAACATCGACCAGTTTGGCTTGGAGAACCTACAGGCAGTCCGGCTCTGATGCCAACGCTGTCAGGACCCCGACTCGATGTCACATCGATCTAGCTGGTAACACCTCATATCACTTTGCGGCCTCACGCACGGTATCCCCACGGGTGTCGTCTTACCTTTTCCCGGGACCGTTTGCGCCTTTTGGCTCACGTATATGATAGTGTCGCTAGCATCCATATGATAAAGAGCCCGGGCTGACATGACTAGTCGCAAACCCAAAGTGGCACAGACTTATAGGGACAGGCATCCATGACCCAGCTTCGAACGTGTCGGTCATCAGCAAGTGGGTCCGGGCTGTAGCACTGGGCTAGTAGGACTCCGGTAAACCAGGCTGTAGCGGGCTAACAGGACTCCGGTACTCAAAGCGTGACATTTCCCCGAAGGGACAGACACAGGAATGAAGAAGGACACATGCCGGCCAGCCTAAGTGTTCCAGAGCAGTAGCAAGCTACCATGGCTCAGCGGCAACACTAGGAGACATTTCCCGGTAAGAGAGGCTACTAAAGATAAACAACTAGATAGTCAGATCCCACACATACCAAGCATTTCAATCATACACACAGTATGCTCGATATGTGCAAATACAACGAAGCATCACAACATGACTCTACGACACAAGTACTTTATTTAAGGCTCAGTGAGCCATACATAACATACACAAAGGTACGGGTCTCACGACCCCACATACAAGTCATACAGTCATACAAACCAGCAACGGAAGTAACTTGTCTGAGTACAGACAACTAGTAAAACAAAAGAGGCTTGGAAAGCCTAGCTATACTATGTGGTCCTTCACAAGCTCAGGGTCACCACCTGGGTCCTTAGCCTACTCGTTGATGTCAACGTCTACATAGAACCCATCAGAAGGGGTTGCAGCGTCTTCTGTAAAAATGTAGATTATAGCAACATGAGTACAAAGGTACTCAGCAAGACTTACATCAGATCCTACATACATGCATAGTATCAAGAAGGGTTGGTGGAGTTATTGCAGCAAGCCAGCTTTGACTCTTGGCTAGGCTATCCTACGATACTCCAACTTGAAATGGTTTTGCGCACACGAGTCCACTACTCACCACTTCAATACACTACCGAGGATCCACCTCCGTCTTCCTACGGAAGAGCCATCCTCGGCACTCACACTTATCTTGAGGCTTTTAACAGTTTCCATTTACTTGTCTATGAACTGTATAGGCAACCAAGTAGTCCTTTACCGCGGACGCGGCTATTCGAATAGATTATGATAACCCTGCAGGGGTGTACTTCTTCATACATGTTTCCACCACTTAGCGTCTGCACCCGACATGTGCTCGGCAGACTTCAAGCGAAAGCCGACGTGGGTGTAGACCACGACCTACCTAAACACTTAAGCCTCTAGTCCAGGTTTATCGCCTATTCAGGTTCCATCCGCAGGGAGTCCGGCCGAGGTTTCCCATACGGCCCCGAACGATGTGAACAGGGTTCCCGAGATACCTAACGGGTATTCGGTACACCCGGCCACGTACCTACCGTATCACAGCCCACCCCTACGGTCAGCGCTGTCCACGGCCTCCAGTAGGCTACAAACACCAGAAACTACTTGCAACTCCTGGACAGAGAGCTAGGGTGAATAAGAAGTCGAGCGGGGTCATATTTCAGGGCCCAATGCATGGTAGTAGCTGTATCTTAAATCACGCATACAGATCTCAGTGCTTAAGGTCGGCTTCAATGAAACAACCCACCATGTACTCCTACATGGCCTCTCATCGATACCTTTACCAAATCGTGTTCACCACACCACTCTCATTACCGACATAATCATTTCACTCTAGCCCATCACCCAGATGAACCAGACCTGACACGACTCTAAGCATAGCAGGCATAGCAAGGTAGGAACAACACATACATATGGCTCAATCAACTCCTACACATGCTAGTGAGTTTCATCTAGTTACTATGGCAATGACAGGTCATGCAGAGGAAATGGGTTCAACTACCGTAGCACACAGCAGTTTGAATCGCGTTGTCTTAATGCAGTAAAAGAGAGCAGGAGCGAGAACATGGGATTGTATCGATATGATCAAATGGTTGGTTGCTTGCCTGATGGTTCGATGCACTGATACGGTTCTTCGCTAGGGTAATCAGGGTACTCTTCGGGGACAGAACCTGCCGCAGAGAGCACCGATTCACAAACATTACCAAACAGTATGCAACAATATGATGCATGCATGAGTCATGGCAAAATGAGTGTATTGGGCTAATGCAACTAAAACCAGAAGGGTTTGAACAAATTTGAATCAAGGATTCAAATTTCAAATTCAAATATGGCCTTTTAAAGTGCTTTTCCTTGTTCTGCTTAAAACATCAATTTAACTTGTTTGATCATGCATGAAAATAGTACAGATGGATAGATTGGATTTTTCTGATCATTTTTCATATATAATTTGTCCAATTTGGAATTACAGAATAAAAGTTATGAATTTTTGAAGTTTAAATAATATTCTGGAATTTCCTGATTTAAATTAAATCCAGAAATTATAATTATTGCGCCAGCATGACGTCAGCATGACGTCAGTGGTCAACTGCGGCTGGCTGGAGTCAAACCTGACGTGTGGGGCCCACACGTCAGTGACAGGGGGGTTAAACAGGGTTAAATTAATTCTAATTACTAATTAGTGGCGCTGGGCCCACTGGTCAGTGTCAGGGGTTAACTAACAGTGGTTAGCGCTAATCTAACCATCTGACCGACAGGGCCCACGCGTCAGTGACCCTGGGGGGTCAAACCTCAGGTCGGACAGGTCAGACCCCACCGGCGACATGACGCCGGCGAGGCCCGAGACGGCGGCGAAAGTGCTTTTTGCCATTCCGGCAACCAAATGGACGGCGGAAGGCATCTACGTGTTGCTGAGGTTGAGCCGCGACTATTGGTGGTGGTGGTTGGGCTCGGGGTGGCCGGAGTTGACGGCGGCGAGCTCGGCTGCGGCTGCCGGAGTTCGGGTGCGGTCGGAATCGACGTTGCAGGGGGCTTGGGGAGGCGTTAGTGCGCGCTGCGTGCTCCTGGTGAGGTGGGGAGCACGATAGTGCGCTCGGTTGGGTGCTACGGTGACCGTGGCCACGACGGCGACATCGCCGGCGGCGTGGAGCTCTCGGCCAAGGTGGGGCTAGGGCCTAGAGGTCGAAAGAGACCAGGGGAGAAGGGGGAAACGATCCGGGGGCTCACCGCGGGGCTGCAGAGGTGGTTAGCGGGCTCGGGGACGCGCTGGAGACGACGAATTCGACGGCGACGATGATCGGAGCCCGAAGAGGGGAACGGCGACGTGGCGGCGATGCAGGGCTTCCGGGGAGCTGTGGAGCGGTGGGGAGGAAGAGGGAGTCGAGGCGGAGCTCCTGAGCTAGTCGAGGGAGCGAGGGGTGGTCGGAGATGGCTGCTATGGCGAACGGCGGCGACGGTGGTGCTCGACCGCGTGAGAGAGAGAGCGAGGGAGAGGAGGGAAGAGCCGGGAGAGAGTGAGAGAGAGCAGGGGGGATCGGGACGGCCTGCGGGAGTCGTCCACGCGGCCAGGAGCTCGTCGGCAAGCAGGAGGTGGCCGCGCGGCCGTGCGCGCGCGAGCACGCAGCAGCTTCGGGGCGAGGGGAGGAAGACGACGAAGGGCTGCAGTGGTGGGCTGGGCCGGCTGCTGGCTGGGCCGGCCAGCTGGCTGGGCCGCACAGTGGAGGAGCCCAGGTAAGTTTTCCCCTTTTCTTCTGTTTCTGTTTTTATTTAATATATCTGCAACTTTGTTGAATTTAATAAAATACCTAGGCAAGTTCAAAAATCACCAAACTATTCCTGGCCCATAGTTGGATTATTTCCAACATGAAACATTTTAGTTTGGAGATATTTGAGCATTTAAATATTTTATATTATTTTAAATGCCCAAATTCAAATATTTATGATTTAATTCAAAAACCCTAGGATGGCCTAGGAAAATGTGCACCATTTTTGGCAGAGGTTCTGAACCAAGACAAAAATGATGGGCATTTTAGAAGGGCATTTCAGGTTCATTGAAAAATTATTTTAGTAACCCTAGTTGGTTTCAGAGGGGACTGGGGGTTCTGTCATCCCCATTTCAAGTTTCTGATGAAAGAATAAACATGATGCAACACTCTAATGCATGACTAGCTAGGGTGTGACAAATAAGAATATCATAGTTTTTCTTGACAGTAGGGAGAGGAAATTCAAAACCTCCAAAAATGATAGTTGGAATTTTTTCAATAGAATTGATGCTATGAACTTGAGATTGTTTCTCGGAAAGTGTACCGTGTGCTCATTACCATTAACATGAAAAGTGACATTGCCTTTGTTGCAATCAATAACAGCCCCTGCAGTATTAAGAATAGGTCTACCAAGGATAATAGACATACTATCGTCCTCGGGAATATTAAGAATAACAAAGTCCGTTAAGATAGTGACATTTGCAACCACAACAGGCACATCCTCACAAATATCGACAGGTATAGCAGTTGATTTATCAGCCATTTGCAAAGATATTTCAGTAGGTGTCAACTTATTCAATTAAAGTCTACGATATAAAGAGAGAGGCATAACACTAACACCGGCTCCAAGATCACATAAAGCAGTTCTAACATAATTTCTTTTAATAAAGAATGGTATAGTTGGTACACCCGGATCTCCAAGTTTCTTTGGTATTCCACCCTTAAAAGTGTAATTAGCGAGCATGGTGGAAATTTCAGCTTCCGGTATCTTTCTTTTATTTGTGATGATATCCTTCATATACTTGGCATAGGGATTTACTTTCAGCATATCAGTTAAGCGCATACGTAAGAAAATAGGTCTAATCATTTCAGCAAAGCGCTCAAAATCCTCATCATCCTTTGACTTGGATGGTTTAGGAGGAAAGGGCATGGGTTTCTGAACCCATGGTTCTCTTTCTTTACCGTGCTTCCTAGCAACAAAATCTCTCTTATCATATCGTTGATTCTTTGATTGTGGGTTATCAAGATCAACAGCAGGTTCAATCTCTACATCATTGTCTTTGCTAGGTTGAGCATCAACATGAACATTATCATTAACATTATCTCTAGGTTCATGTTCATCACTTGATTGTGTTTCAGCATCAGAAATAGAAATATCATTGGGATTCTCAGGTGTGTCTACAGTAGGCTCACTAGAAGCATGCAAAGTTCTATCGTTTTTCTTCTTCTTCTTTTTAGAAGAACTAGGTGCCTCTAAATTATTTCTCTGAGAATCTTGCTCGATTCTCTTAGGGTGGCCTTCAGGATACAAAGGTTCCTGGGTCATTCTACCAGCTCTAGTAGCCACTCTAACAGCAACGTCATTTTTATTATTTAATTCATCAAGCAAATCATTTTGAGCTTTGAGTACTTGCTTAGCTTGAGTAGCAACCATAGAAGTATATTTGCTAACGCGGTGAAGTTCATCTTTAACTCTAGCCAGATTATCACCTACGCGTCCTATCTCGAAAGCTATATTCTTTAACTCTCTACCAACATAAGCATTAAAACTTTCTTGTCTAGCCATAAAGTCATCAAATTCATCTAAGCATGAGCTATGAAATTTAGTAGAGGGTATTTCAACTTTATCGTATCTATAGAGAGAATTTACATTTACTACCTGTGTCGGGTTATCAAGACAATGTGGTTCTTCAGGCGGTAAATTAAGACCATGTATTTCTTCTATAGGAGGTAAATTCTTAACATCTTCAGCTTTAATACCTTTTTCTTTCATTGATTTCTTTGCCTCTTGCATATCGTCAGGACTGAGAAATAAAACACCTCTCTTCTTCGGAGTGGGTTTAGGAATAGGCTCAGGAGTTGGCTCAATTGGTTCAGGAATTACTTCAGGAACTGGCTCAGGAAGAGTCCAATTATTTTCATTAGTCAACATATTATTCAATAGTATTTCAGCTTCGTCAACTATTCTTTCCTTGAAAACACAACCAGCACAACTATCCAAGTAGTCCTTGGAAGCATCAGTTAGTCCATTATAAAAGATATCAAGTATTTCATTTTTCTTAAGAGGATGATCAGGCAAAGCATTAAGTAACCGGAGAAGCCTCCCCCAAGCTTGTGGGAGACTCTCTTCTTTGATTTGCACAAAATTATATATTTCCCGCAAGGCAGCTTGTTTCTTATGAGCAGGGAAATATTTAGCAGAGAAGTAATAAATCATATCCTAGGGACAACGCACACAACTAGGAGCAAGAGAATTATACCAAGTCTTAGCATCACCCTTTAATGAGAACGGAAATATCTTAAGGATATATAAATAGCGAGACTTCTCATCATTAGTAAACAGGGTAGCTATATCATTCAACTTGGTAAGATGTGCCACAACAGTTTCAGATTCAAGGCCATAAAAAGGATCAGATTCAACTAAAGTAATAATATCTGGATCAACAGAGAATTCATAATCCTTATCAGTGACACAGATAGGTGAAGTAGCAAAAGTAGGATCGGGTTTCATTCTAGCATTAAGAGACTGCTGCTTCCATTTAGCTAATAATTTCTTAAGATCATTTCTATCGTTGCAAGCAAGAATTTCCATAGCAGCCTTTTCATTCATAACATAACCCTTAGGAACAACAGGTAAAACATAATCATTGGGGGGACCTTCATCATCACTATCATCAGTAATAGGATCTTCAGTAATTTCATTCCCCCTAAATCTAGCAAGTTGTTCATCGAGAAATTCACCTAATGGCAAAGTAGTATCACGCACAGAAGTAGTTTCATCATGCATAGCAGAAGTGGCATCATCAATAACATGCGACATATCAGAATTCATAGCAGTTGCAGGTTTAGGTGTCGCAAGCCTACTAATAACGGAAGGCGAATCTAGTGCAGAGCTAGATGGCAGTTCCTTACCTCCCCTCGTAGTTGAGGGCAAATAGTAGTTAGATTGTCTTTCAAGTTCTTCATAGTGATCAACAGATATAAATCCCAAGTGACTCAGAGAGTATTCAACCCAAATTTATTGATTCGACACAAGGGGAGCCAAAGAATATTCTTGAGTATTAGCAGTTGAGTTGTCAATTCAACCACACCTGGATAACTTAGTATCTGCAGCAAAGTGTTTCATAGAAAAACTGGTATGATAATAAAGGTATCGGTAGCAAAAGTAAAGATAAATGTTTTTGGGTTTTTTGTAGTAGTTGTAACAGTAGCAAAGGAAAAGTAAATAAGCGAAGAACAATATGTGAAAAGCTCGTAGGCAATGGATCAGTAATGGATAATTATGCCGGATGTGATTCCTCATGCAATAGTTATAACATACGGTGATATAGAACTAGCTCCAGTTCATCAATGTAATGTAGGCATGTATTCCGTAAATAGTCATACTTGCTTATGGAAAAGAACTTGCATGACATCTTTTGTCCTACCCTCCCATTGCAGCGGGGTCCTTACGGAAACAAAGGGATATTAAGGCCTCCTTTTAATAGAGAACCGGAACAAAGCATTAGCACATAGTGAATACATGAAATCCTCAAACTACGGTCATCACCGAGAAGTATCCCGATTATTGTCACTTCGGGGTTGTCGGATCCTAACACATAATAGGTGACTATAGACTTGCAAGATAGGATCAAGAACACACATATATTCATGAAAACATAATAGGTTCAGATCTGAAATCATGGCACTCGGGCCCTAGTGACAAGCATTAAGCATAGCAAAGTCATAGCAACATCAATCTCAGAACATAGTGGATACTAGGGATCAAACCCTAACAAAACTAACTTGATTACATGGTAAATATCATACAACCCATCACCGTCCAGCAAGCCTACGATGGAATTACTCACACACGGCGGTGAGCATCATCAAATTGGTGATGGAGGATGGTTGATGATGACGACGGTGACGAATCCCCCTCTCCAGAGCCCCGAACGGACTCCAGATCAGCCCTCCCGAGAGAGATTAGGGCTTGGCGGCGCTTCCGTGTCGTAAAACGCGATGAAACTTTCTCCTTGATTTTTTTCTCCCCGTGATGGAATATATGGAGTTGGAGTTGAGGTCAGAGGAGGTCCAGGGGGCCCATGAGATAGGGGGCCGCGCCCTAGGGGGGGCGCGCCCCCTGTCTTGTGGACAGGCCGTGGGCCCCCTGGCACTAATTCTTTCACCAAAAATTCTTATTAAATCTGAAAAGTGCCTCCGTGGATTTCTGGGACATTCCGAGAACTTTTCTTTTCTACACATAAAACAACATCATGGCAGTTCTGCTGAAAACAGCGTCAGTCCGGGTTAGTTTCATTCAAATCATGCAAGTTAGAGTCCAAAACAAGGGCAAAAGTGTTTGGAAAAGTAGATACGTTGGAGAGTATCACCATCGCAAACAACTCGTTTGCATTTTCAAAGTTTTTTCTACACACATAATCACACACGAAACAGCTGTAGCAACTATCTCCAAGGATTTGGGACACCATAAATATCCTCTCTTAGCTCTCTATTGTCTCTTTCCTATCACAACCCCCAAATATGGCCTTCTTCTCCCCTCTATCCTCGCCTCGACAAAATCCTCCACATCACACATGTCCTCACAAACTTGAACCACCCTCTCCATCGCGGAAGGCATGGGGGAGACGCAGCTCATACGCACGCCGGATCCCACAGCGGCGGCAGGGGTACACGCTAATGAGGGTGTGTCGGCCTTGGCGGCAAGTGCGGAAGAGTTGGTGATTTGTTGGGAGCACACGCCATTTTGTATGTGGAATGCGTGGTTGAGGCAACGGCCTGGGCGGCACGCAATGATGAGGCCGCCATTGACTTGGAGTTGGCGGCACGCGCGGATTTTGCCGTGGTAAGGGCGGCAGCCTCCTTAGGGTCGGCTAGAGCTCTAGCAGCACATGCAGCTGATGTGTTTGCTGTTTATGGCCAATTGGAACATGCCTGTCCAGGCCGCATCACGCGCATGTTTGGCCGTGCATGGGATTTTCCCCGAGCCCAAAGCTGTTGTGATGGAGCAGGAGCAGGCGAATGGTCGGGCCTATGTGATGTTCAAGGACATGGTTATCGCCAGCCCTGCAACAACGCTAATGAGTAGTTGTTCATATTTTGTTTTTTTCTGAACCTTGCTGATATGTAATGCCACTATTATGTTGTTTGGTTGATTATCCATGAGTACGAACGCTAATTTGTGCAATCTGCATCAGGTGCTTATTTGCACGAATCGTATGTGTTATTGTGAATCCGTGTTACCACACAATTCTGATTACTGACCTGTTTGCCGGGTATCACATAATCTTGTTACACTGAATTGATTGTGTTATTTTTTATCATTGCAAATAGTTCATCCGAGTGGCTTGTTTGCCTGGTATCACATACATATTGTTTTTTCGAGAGTACGCCAATGGCGTACTTAATTTTTATAGAAGGGAGCAAAGCAAATTTACAAGAATGGTTCCTATGATGCAAGCATCACGGTAACACACACAACACCACGAAACAACTATATTACTCTATCGCAAAAAATTTGTAATCTACCCACACCTGCCCTGCTCCAATCATTCAGCTCATCCCTGATTTGGGCTACAAGATCCGTTGTACCCCTTTGATCGTGTACTCTTCCAAACACGCGCGCATTGCGGTGCTTCCAAAGTGACCAGGCAATGGCGATGACTGTCGTATCAAAAGCCCTTCTCATCTTGCTCTGTACTCTTGCCCTCGCATCCAATCACCATGTCGTCAAAGTGCTTTCATGTGATGGTACAAGAATAGGGATTTGAACCACCGAGCAGAAACGGTACCACACCTCTCGGGTGTAAGTGCACTGTACCAGTATATGTTCCACGGTGTCCTACTCTTGCAAGCATGTAAAACATGCTGAAGTGGAGTCCTGGAGACCATCCCTAGTACTCTTGTCAGAGGTCCACACACGATACTGCACGGCCAGCCACGCAAAAAATTTGCACTTACGTAAGCCCCATCTCCTCCAGATGCATTTGACTATAATGTGCAATAGGCAAATTCCCGTGCAAATACTTGGGCATGTATCAGGACAGCCATCGACTTCGTGTAGTTAACCCGGAGCCAAGCTTCACCAAAGTTGTGTAGGGCTGCTCTCACAAACTGTAGATCCTGGTCAGAGGGTTTAATAAATAGAGCAACATCATCCGCATAGATGGATAAACGTTGTGTTGCCGAGACCCCTCTGATCGAGCTGATCACTCCCACTTCCTCGGCCTTACTGAAGATGGCCAAGAGCACCTCCATCGCAATCACAAACAAGAGCAGGGAGATCGGGTCTACCTGACGCAAACCACATGCATGCAT
This sequence comes from Triticum dicoccoides, assembly GCF_002162155.2. Taxonomy (NCBI): domain Eukaryota; kingdom Viridiplantae; phylum Streptophyta; class Magnoliopsida; order Poales; family Poaceae; genus Triticum; species Triticum dicoccoides. Next base: position 303,555,508 of record NC_041387.1, read on the forward strand.
GAAGCTGAAACCCGGGACTCCATTCAGAAGAACTTTGGTGCTAGCAGTCTGCAGTAATATGGCAATCCATCGCATCCAAGTCTCGCCAAACCCTTTCTACTTTAGCACCTGGAACAAGAAGGGCCAGGACAGAGTGTCGAAAGCCCTTGTTATGTCCAACTTTAGAAAAAAATTGGGATTTTCATAGAGTGCATTTTCTTTGCCACTTGCCGGACTAACAGAAAGTTATCATGTAGGCATCTTCCCCGTATAAAAGCTGACTGGTTGCAAGTGACAATATCTGTCATGTGTCTCCTTGCGCAGCAAGCAAGCGCTTTGGCAAATAGCTTGGCAAAGCCGTGTTTTAAGATTATAGGCCGAAAGTCTTTGACTTCCTCCGCGTCTGCCCGTTTAGGGATTAGTGTTATGAGGGCTTTGTTAAGCTTGCCGAAACCATGTCCATCCCCCATGTACAACTTCAGAAAGGCTGCCATGATGTCGTGCTTGATGATCGGCCAAGCCTTTTGATAAAAAATCCCCATGAAACCATCTGGCCCCGGTGCTCGATCCCCCGGCAACTCCTTAATTACATTCCAGATTTCATCCTTTGAAAAGATGTCCTCCAACTCGTGGAGATCTAGGGTCTCCATACCCAGATAATCCAAGTCGAGTGTGTGTTCCCTCGCGGTATGGTGCCCTAGCAGATTAACATAAGTTTCAGAGAAAATCTGCTCCTTTCTGGCTTGATCCGTAATGATGGTGTCTCCCTGCTTAATGTGGATGATATAATTTTTTGCCCTTCTCCCATTCGCCACAGCTTGGAAAAGTTGTGTGTTGGCATCCCCTTCATGGATCCAGCACAACCTAAATCGTTGGCGAGCAATCTTCCGCTCAAGAGAGGCAAGCCCAAGCAATGTGACCTTTAAAGTGCACCACAACCAAAGTTCCTCCTCGCTGAGGTGTCGCCTCTCCTGGGCTTGTTCAAGCCTTAGGATAATGCAGTTAGCAACTGCCATCATGAGCTTAATATTCCCGGTCTTTTTCTCTCCCCACGCTTGTAATGCTATAGCTGTGTTACGGAGCAGAGCGTCCAGACGCTTGAAGGGATCTACAATAGCCTCATCACATACCCATGCCTGATGGACAACATCTTCAAAGCCCTCCAACTTGGTCCAATATAGATCAAATCGGAATCTGGGTTTTGGACTGCAGATCACGTTGGTGCACAAGTGCAGCGGGCATGGTCCGACACGCCAGTTGCAAGCGCTTGCAGTAAGCAACCCGCGTTTGCCAAGTCCCAGTCAACCGAAACAAGCACCCTGTCGATCTTTGTTAGAGTCAGACAGTCCCGTTCGTTAGTCCAAGTGAATCGCCTCCCGTGCATATATAGCTCCTTGAGCTCCATCTCATCCACAAAGGCCTTGAACTTTTTCATAATACGCCGATTAACATTGGCATTATTCTTCTCCGAAGCACGAAGGATCATATTAAAGTCACCCAAGAGCATCCATTGGCCATGGCAGACCCCTCTTATCCTCTTGAGTTCCTCCAGGAATTCAATCTTATCATCATCCCCTTGAGGGCCATACACCACAGAGATCCACCAGTGTTGCTCGTCTTTGTTGCACACAAGTCCGGTTAAACAATGTGTGTCGAAGGCCACGTTTTCCACCGTAAACCCAGTTGAATCCGACACGAGTAGGATGCCACCACGTGTCTCAGTCGCCGAGAGGTAAGAAAACCCATCAAAATATTGGCCGATACATTGCATAACAAGGTACGAGTCAAATACATCCATTTTGGTCTCCTGTAGACATACTATGTTACATTTCACCGAAGCGATGAACTCCCTGACCGCCTTCCTTTTCGCAGGGTTGTTAAGCCCTCGCATGTTCCAACATAACATAGATGGGTTTAAATCCATGGAGCACGAAGGATAGTCTCCAACACCGATCGCACACGTCCCTAATGCACGGAGATCACCGCCCCATTATCACCCGCAAGGTCTTCGCGGCGTGGCAGAGACTTGCCGAAGATGGCGGCAATCACACGTTCATGTTGCTCCCGTAACGGCGAGTCGAACAGGTCCTTCAGCTCCGTCACCACCAACTCATCCGGCACCATATCATCAGGTACCAATCCCATGGCGCGGAGTAGCACGTTTTCCGTCGGCGTAGCTTTGGCATTGGCCACGGAGCTTGCCCGCTTTGTCGCCCTGGTCCTGCGCCTCGGGTTGAATGGCTCTGCCTCCGGCCGTAGTGATGAGGCCTGCACTTCCTTGATTAGCGGTGGCGCTAACCTCTTGATTATATTGGCGCAGAACATCTTCAGTCTTGAGTAAGCTACTGCCTCCTGGGGTGTCATGCCTGAACTAGCAATATCCTCTCCTTCCCCATGTTGTGTATCCATCCCTCCCTAATTGTCAGTCTCTCCGAAAACTACCAGCGCTAACTCCTCAGCATTTGCACCTAAGGTGACCATGTCAGTTGTACCATCTGGCAGAGACGCCGACCCACCCTGAAGCTCCATTCGATCTTAGGTAGCCAGCGCAGGGTGAATCTTGCATGGCTCATGCACTGTGGGTGGGCTCCCCAATGCTGCATTCATGCGAACCAACAGCCATAGAGGCGCCCGATTTGTCGCTATATTCCTTGTATTTCAGCGCTAGCTCATGTACCTCTGGGATTTGAGACTCCTCCTGGTCCCGCTTAGCCTCCACAAACGGGCCATGATTCCCACCCACCTCAAAATCCGTGTCCACTCGCGCAAGTCCATCCTTGTTTGTCTCTATCTGTGGTTGCGCAATCCGAGCCACCGCCTGCGTCGGGTCTGAAGCGTGGCCCCTTGTAGAATTATCTCACCAATCGCCACATCTGACATGGCCACATCCCGATCCTTCCCACCTGCCTGATCCGCAGCCCGATGCCCAGCCAACAGCAACATGTCCTGCCCCATAGGCAAAAGAGCATCCTGGTGGGGATCCCCAGAAGCCAGCTGTCGTCCTGCAGCAACTGCCGGAGTAGACCCCTCCTCCAAGACGTGGCTTTCGTTTCCATTGATTGGCTGGTTCAAACCCGAGGCCCGACGAGAACCATCTACAACCCCCACCTGACCGGTCAAGCGGTCAAAAGCCAAAACCTTGACCGAAAGCCTCTCTTTGACAGACATAGTGGGTCCCGCTGCCGTCACTACGTCCTTGCCTCCATGGGCGGTATGTGCCAGTTCGCCCCAGGAGACCATGCCGCGGATATCGGCTCGCCGCTGCGGCGAGCGTGGCCAATGCCGAAACCAGTGCCTCTGCCACGACCATCCCTGACTCCAAACCTCCACGGCCGCCTATCGGAGATGACACCCCTAGGCGCTCCACCACTGATCCGCCCGTCCGACGGGACACCACTCTGGTCATTGTCTGAAGAAACTCCAAGAAATAGGGGCTCATCCACGCCGCTGTAATCCGAGACCTCGTCCAGGTGAATCAAGACCTTATACTGGAGCAAGGTTGGCTCCATGAGTGACAAAACCAGCCCCGGCTCCGGGATTGCGAGCCACCTGAGCGAGGGGATGCACTCCGGGTCAGCCGTCCACGTAGAGAGCCTGAACACCGACAAATCCCTCGTCGAGCTGGTCTCCGGAGCCACCGTATCTACCAGGCATGAAGAGCCTAGCAGATCCTCCCCCACACCACGCTCCCAAGCATGCGGTGGCATGCCTTCTAGGACTAGGGAGACCTTGAAGTAAAACGCAGCATGCACCGCTTGAGCCTGATGTTCCATGGCCTAAAGTAGAGATGAATCCCCTGAAAGTCGATGAACGGCCGATCCGCCACTCTGTTGCGATGCTCCTGCCTGGCGAAAACCACCAGAAAATCCTCCGCCCTGAAGCCATGTACTGACACCCACTCAGGATCAACGCCAACCATGGCGGCGAGTGCCTGGAGAACAAACTCCGATGAGACATCATGCCGGGCACCCCCAACATAAGCCACCATCGCATGCTATAGACGCCTCTCCAGGTCGGCCATGGAGCTAGACCGACGAACCACACAGAGCTCCTGAGACCCGAGCTGCTCCCGCCCAGCAGCCACCGAAAGGGGAAGAGAAAGGTGTGGCCAGACCTCAGGGGCAGCCACAACGGCCGGCGGCGGCAAGGGAGGCAGGGGGATCCGGGCTCCTCCGGCGCTGCCAGTAGCCCTCCAAGAAAATGCCTACTAATTGCCGGCAACCCTGGCCGTGACCTGACGTCGTACGTCCGCCTTGGGGGACGGGCTGCACGGCCACTTGCATTCCCTAGAGGTGTGGCCGGGGTGGCCGCATCTGAAACAGACCATGTTGTTGGTACAGTCCCGGTGAAAGTGCCCATCTTCGAAGCAGCGGAAGCACAGACCGGCCATCTCTGATGAGATCTCCCGCCGCTGGCGTGTCGGCGGGGCCTGAAGTGCCGCAGGACCAGCCGAATGTAGACGGTGCCTCCAGAGCTCCTTCCTATAAGGCGGGGGCTGGACCCAGCCCGACGCCTCCAGGCCAACGGCCGTTGCCGGAGCCTGGGCAGGGGCCAGCGCCTCCGACCCCTCAGAGCTCGACGAGATACCAAGCCCAGAGACGACCGGACACTCGCACGAGAGGCGGAAGGAGGAGGTGACCAAGCGGGGGTTGGACGCCATGGGGAAACAGAGCGGAGAGCACGGCGAGGAGAATGGGGGTGGACGTCAATGACGGGGTGTCCAGTGATGGGAGGGCTGCAAGGTCGGAGCGGTCGACTACTAGGAGGGTGGACAAATAGAATTATCTCCCCTAAGGAGGAGCGTTCATCTGAGTTGCATGTTTGCCGGATATCCCACACATCTTGTTAAGTTGAACCATTTCTGTTGTTTTGGCTCATCGCAAACAGTTCATCTGAGTGAACTGTATGTCGTTTATCGCACACACCTTGATCTGGCCATCCGTTTATATTGTGTTGCCTAATCAAAAATAGTTCATTCGAGTGAATTGTATGCCGCCTATCGCACACACCTTGATATGGCTGGCCGTTTCTATTTTTGGCTTATCACAAACAGTTCGTACGGATCAACTGAATGCCACATATCGCACATGCAACTCTGATCTGAACCATGCTTCATGTCTTCGTTATCGCACACAGTTCGTCTTATTGGTGAGGGATTTATTATAACACCGGTTGCAATTAATGCATCACACACAGTTTGGACGAAGGGTCTCTGATTCATGTGTCGCATTTGGACCATCCTGCAGTAGTGCCACCTTCTCATTCGAGCACCAAACATAAGAGCTCAATTGTCATTCTTAGTGTAGCATGCATTGGGTCTAATTAATGTTGAGTATGCGCATGAATGGATCTCTTCTACCCTGAATTACAATGTTTAGTCACTGCTTGAACTTTGAAGGTGCTCTGCATTTATGGTTTGCGGTCTTAGAAAGGGCTTGTAAGATACCATACCATCATATTATATCATGGTTACTTTGACAAAGTGTTGGTATTTGAGATATATTATTATTGGTCACTAGTAAGTGTTATCATTTATGTGGTTAATTCATGTTCTTTGCTGAAAACTTTGTTACTAGTTAAGCTTATATGCGGCAATAGAAACAAAAGAGTCTGTAAAAGTTTTTCTTTGTCACTTTCAGTTTATCAACTAAATTACTTTAGGACAAGTAATGAAGTAAGCTTGGGAGAGTTAATACTTCTCCAACGTATCAACTTTTCCAATCACCTTTGCTCTTGTTTTGGACTCTAATTTACATGATTTGAATGAAACTTACCAGACTGACAGTGTTTTCAGTAGAACTACCTTGGTGTTGTTTTTGTGCAGAAATAAAAATTTCTTAGAATCAGATGAAATTTTATGGAGAACCATTTTGGAATATATAAAAAATATTGGCACAAAGAACTACCAAAGGGGGGCGACCACGGAGCCACAAGCTCGGGGGCGCACCATTCGAGCTTGTGGGGCCAATGATCCTCCGTCTGCCCAACCTCCAAGTCCAAAAGTATCGTATTCCCGGGAAGGAAATGAGAGAGAAAGTTTTATTGCGTGTTATGATGTGGAGTTGCCGCCACCTCCTATTCTTCGTCGATAGGCATGCTCTAGAGTCTGGTCAGGGCTCCAGAGAGGGAAAATCATCGGTGCCGTCATCAACAACCCTTCTTCATCAAGAACCTCATGATGCTTTCTCATAATATATTTTTTGCTTGAATCACTACCTACTGCTACTGTTCCTATTACTACAAAATTGTTATTGTCACTATTACTGTTACTATTGCTACAGTTATCACTGCTATCAGAACTATCATATTATTGTGCTACTAATATTTTGCTGCAAGGAAATAACTTCTCAGGTGTGATTTTGACAACTCAATGATAAGGTTTATAAATATTCTTTGGCTCTCCTTGTATCGAATTAATAAATTTGGGTGAAATACTACCTGTCGGTGTCAAAACTGGCGGATCTCGGGTAGGGGGTCCCGAACTGTGCGTCTAGGCGGATGGTAACAGGAGACAAGGGACACGATGTTTTACCCAGGTTCGGGCCCTCTTGATGGAGGTAAAACCCTACATCCTGCTTGATTAATATTGATGATGTGTGTTACAAGAGTGGATCTACCACGAGATCAAGGAGGCTAAACCCTAGAAGCTAGCCTATGGTATGATTGTTGTTCGTCCTATGGACTAAAGCCATCCGGTTTATATAGACACCGAAGAGGGCTAGGGTTACACAAAGTCGGTTACAATGGTAGGAGATCTACATATCCGTATCGCCAAGCTTGCCTTCCACGCCAAGGAAAGTCCTATCCGAACACGGGACGAAGTCTTCAATCTTGTATCTTCATAGTCTTGGAGTCCGGCTGATGATGATAGTTCGGCTATCCGAACACCCCCTAGTCCGGGACTCCCTCAGTAGCCCCCGAACCGGGCTTCAGCGACGACGAGTCCGACGCGTATATTGTCTTCGGCGTTGCAAGGCGGGTTCTCCTTCAAACTTCATGTTCCTATCGAATAGTGTCTGGCTTCCTTATAATTGTTGCGCTCCTTGGCTTCTACGCCCAATAATGGCCTTCTTCCACGTGTCGTATGAATGTGAAAAGCTAGGGCATTTTTACATTTTACCCCCTAGCCACGCGAACGAGCCGCCTATAAGAGAGGCGAGGATCTAGATCCAGCTCACACCATCCTCCATTCGCAAGTTCTCATCGAAGCGCTTCTGACAAAAATCCATTCCATCATGGATAGTCGACGCGGCTCCTCCTCTCGCGCTCCCAGCCCTAAGCCAGGGGATTGGGGGAGATGCTCAGTTCCACATAGCGAGCTAGTGGCGCTCCAAACCGAGGGATATCTTCCCCCAGCTTTCATGGTTCCGGTTCGAGCCGGACTAGCCACCTTCAAGGGTGGCAAGCAGGCGGAGAGCATCCCCAACCCTTCCAAAGGAGAGCGGGTATGCTTCGTCCCTTATCTAATAAGGGGGCTCGGATTCCCCATACATCCGTTTCTCCGGGGCTCCTGGAGTTCTACGGACTCCAGCTTCACCACCTCACACCTGCCTCCATTTTGCACATCGCGGGCTTTGTAGCTCTTTGCGAGCTGTTCCTGGGCATCGAGCCCCATTTCGCGTTGTGGAAGAGATTGTTTTGCCTTGTACCCCGTTCTTACGAGGGGTCGATATATCAAGTGGGCGGAGCCGAAATATGGCGCATCGCCGGGACCGGATATCTATCCGGCACCCCGAAGAAGGCGTCCGAAGACTGGCATTCGAAATGGTTCTACATGGAGGACGCCCCTCTGTCGGATCCAGTTCGGATCGGCCTCCCAGAGTTCAGCAATGCTCCCTTGAAGAAACACCTGAGTTGGCGCCCGCGGAGCCCTCAACGGGAGGAGGATGGGAGCGTCCATTATCTGATGGGCCGGATTAGGTTACTGGCCCACTCCAGATTGACCATGATTGGAATCATGGCCACATGCATTATGTGAGGGGTGCAGCCACTCCAATATAGGGGCCACCCTATGTGGGATTTCAACGGGGAAGACGACGCCACCCGTCACGGCCGCAGAGGGCCGAGCTCGGTAGCCGATCTGGCAAAGATCCTGTCCGGCTTGTACAAGGGAGAGGAGGAGGACTTTCTCCGCACGAATCCATTGAACGGATTCTCCATGAATAACCCTCGGAGCTGGGTAAGCAGACGTTTATCTACTCGATCCATACTTCCAAAGTCAAGTATTTTACTTTGTGATTTCGACGCAGGAGCTGCGCCGGGATGTGGAGGGCATACGAAGCCTAACTCCACAGCCCGGGGATCCGGAACGATCCCTTGATCCGACCTCCGAAGAGGATCCGTACATAAAGGTGGAGCTGATTGACGGGGTGTTCCACCAACTTAGCATGGACAATGCTCTAGTCGCCATTACGGCTGACTACCCCGGCTTGATTCCGGCCTCCCAGGTGACTACGACCGAGGTCTTGACACCATCATTTGATCCGTGCTCAATTCTGACCATCCTATACTGATGGTGCATCGCAGGAGGTGCCTTTAAGGTGGGAGGCTGAACCTGCGGCGGCTGACCAGCAAGGGTCAGTTCGCCCCAGCAGGCGGAAGAGGAGTGCGACGCAAATCAAAACGTCGCCGCAACGGTACGGTGCACCGTTGTTTTTAAGGGAAGGATCCCTATGAGGTATATTAACGCTCATAACTCTTTCCAGGAGGAAGAGCGCTCGCCGGACAGTGTCCGGAGAGGTTGCCAATCAAGCCTCCGCCAGCCATGCTCCATCGCGTGGTCCGGAAGTGGAGGCGAACACAAGGCAAGAGCCGGATGCTCCTCCGACAGAGGATGCCGACAGGCTGTCCGCCACCCGGTCTGAGGTGGAGAGCGCCATGAATCACAGGCGTCGCCGGATAGTTCTTCGTGACACGTGTTTCTCCCCGGAGGCGTTGAATGCCTTTGATGCGGGAAACGTGCACCTCCGTGTTGCTCAAGATGGTTTAACCAGAGCCACGGAGCAGTATGTGAAGGACATACGGGTAAGTAATTTTAATAGTTATATATGCTAGTAGCCCCCAAGACTTAAAATAGTTAAAACAACTGATTTAAGGATCATTTATTATGCAGGATCTTACGGAGAAGAATACCCACCTGTCCCAGGAGCTCCAAGAGTGCAAGGCCCAACTTGAGGCCGCACTAGCCACCACCAGGGGAGCCACCGAGACCCCCGCCGGTAATACGTGCTTCGAAAATAGAAGTAGTTAACAAAGTGCGGCGTGTGCGTAAATCTGACAATAATATTGCAGAGGGCGCCGGACTAGATCCGGACAAGCAACAGCTATTGCGTCAGCTAAAGGCCGGCGAGAGGGTGCTTCTTAAGGTGCAGCAGGAGAGAAACAAGCTCCAAGATGCCCACACCCAGCTAGGAGAAGAGCTGAAAGGTGTTCGGGCCCAGCTGTCGGGCTCCGTGAAGGAGAATCAGCGGCTTTGTCACGGCATTTATAGTAAGTGCTTGAGGAAATTCCTTTGAAAAGAAGAATTCGGCGAGGAAGTCGATTGACAGAAATGTGTCTTTTAGGTGTGCTCACAGGTCGCCCTGCGGAGGAAATGCCTAGTTTAATGGGTGACCAACTTCCCGAGCTGGTTCAACTGCTCGAACGTGTTCGACAGGCGATGAGTGGCGTCGTTCAGGCTTTATGGCCTTCCGTCTCCCTACCCGAGGGCCTTGGAGAGCTTGCTGAGAAGCTTCAGGGAGCACGGCGACACCTCCGTCTGTGGAAAATATCGGCCTGCCGTCAAGGCGCCGGGGAGGCCTGGGCCATGGTGAAGACACGGTACCCGAAGGCTGACCCAAACCACATGGCCGAGGTCGGACCTGCAGGGCCTGATGGGAAGGAGATCCCTGTGAGCTTAATGTACGGCCAAGTAGAACTGGCCGCGAAATATTCCCAACAGGACTGTAAATTAGACAGCTTGTTAGATGGAATTGAAGAGGAGTACAATCAGTCAGTTTGACGATGTAATTTGAAATGACATGTAAAATGCCTTCTAGTCGGATTGTAGATCGTTTGTCTTTGCGGACCTTTTCGCTTCAACCTCCGGACCCAATAGTCTGGAGTGTGTCCGAATACCCTTACGGTTATAGAAGAACCGGGGCATGCGTGGAGACAAGGCGTCGGGGTCATAATTGCTTTATCAGACAAGTGCCCAACTAGCTATGTTATATTACATGGTTAGTAAGAAACATCTTCCAGGGAGAATAGTTCCATTAAGGGTTCCTTTCCTTGGGAGGCATGCCCTAAAGTGCATGTCCGGACTGCGAAAATAGCAGAAAAAGCATCTGGGGGCAAGTAAATAAGTAAGTAATAAATCATCTTTCAAGTCACCGACCGAATATTCTCTTAAGAACGCTAGCTTTCGGCTTCACCCAGTCTGAGGTACACATCCGGCTGACCCGGCAGTAACAATCGCAGAGGTGCTCCCTTTACCTCCTAGCCGAACAATCGGGAACGTAGGGGTAAGCACAGGAGCCAGGCAACCCAGCTTGGCCAAAACTTAAGTCATATCGATGCATATAATGGTGAATAAAAGGTACATGCGGAAGTATGACACATGTGTTGGGCATGAAGCCCGTATAAATAAGCTTCTGTTAAAGAAGCCCCTAGGTATAACGAGTGCTAGGAGCACATCGAGTGTGTGCGAACAATGCGCAAATCAGCCTATCAAAGGTATTGAGAAAAAAAAGTGGGAAGAAGGAGGGGGACAAGAGATAGTGAAAATGTAAAAAGGTGGACGGGGGAGTGAGACAAACTCTAAGTCCGGCGTTAGGCGTAGAATCTTCGGAGACGGGCTGCGTTCCATGGGTTCGGCTCGAGTCGGTTGTCAGATGCGTTACGTAAACGGTATGCTCCGCCGGTCAGGACTTGGTCAATGATGAAGGTACCTTCCCACTTGGGCTTAAGTTTGTCCTTTTTCTTGTCCGGCAGGCGTAGAACAAGTTCGCCAACATTGTAAGCTTTGGCCCGTACTTCTCTGCTTTGATATCTTCGAGCCTGCTGTTGATAAAATGCAGAACGAGCTTTTGCCACGTCCAGCTCCTCCTCTAAGGCGTCCAAACTGTCCTGCCGATCCAACTCGGCTTCTCTTTCTTCGTACATGCGCACGCGAGGTGAGTCATGAATTATATCGCAGGGCAGAACTGCCTCTGCGCCGTACATCATAAAAAATGGTGTGAATCCGGTAGTTCGGTTTGGCGTGGTCCGCAGCCCCCAGAGTACGAAGTCGAGCTCCTCTACCCAGTGCGTGTTAGATTCCTTGAGGGACCGCACTAGTATGGGTTTGATGCCGCTCATGATTAGACCATTTGCTCGCTCGACTTGACCGTTAGTTTGAGGGTGATAGACTGAAGCATAGTCGAGCTTGATGCCCATGTTTTTGCACCAGAGTTTAACCTCGTCGGCCGTGAAATTCGTGCCGTTATCAGTGATGATGCTATGGGGGACGCCGAAACGGTGTACTACCCCGGATATGAAGTCTATCACAGGTCCGGATTCTGCCGTTTTAACCGGCTTGGCTTCAATCCATTTGGTGAATTTGTCCACCATGACCAATAAGTATTTGCGCTTGTGTTTTCCCCCTTTAAGGGGGCCAACCATGTCAAGCCCCCAGACCGCGAACGGCCAGGTGATGGGTATAGTTTTGAGGGCGGTGGGTGGCATGTGGCTCTGATTAGCAAAGAGCTGGCAACCGACGCATCGTCGGACTAAGTCCTGAGCATCTGCACGGGCTGTTGGCCAATAAAATCCTGCACGGAAGGCCTTGCCTACAAGGGCCCGGGCTGCGGCGTGGTGCCCGCCGAGTTCGGCGTGAATTTCAGCCAGGAGATTTCGCCCCTCCTCTTCGGAGATACACCTTTGAAGGACTCCGGTTGTGCTTTTCTTATAAAGTTCTCCCTCATGGACCTTGTAGGCTTTAGATCACCGAACTATGCAGCGGGCCTCGTTTTGGTCTTCAGGAAGTTCCTTCCTAATTAAGTAGGCTAGGAATGGTTCCGTCCACGGGGCAATTACTGCCATTATTTCGTGGGCTGAAGGTGTTATTTCATTGGCTGAGCCGCCGATCGTGTCAGAATTGTCTGTGTTAGGTGATGCAGCTGGCTCCGGATTGTTATTTCCGGACTCCTCTTCCCATAATACGGATGGCTTAAAGAGCCGTTCCAGGAAGATGTTTGGAGGGACGGCGTCACGTTTTGCGTCGATGCGTGCTAACACATCTGCTGCCTGGTTATTATCCCAGGCTACATGATGGAATTCGAGTCCTTCGAACCGAGCTGACATTTTTAGGACGGCGTTGCGGTAAGCTGCCATTTTCGGATCTTTGGCGTCAAAGTCTCCATTTACTTGGGATATTGCGAGGTTTGAATCCCCGCGCACCTCTAGGCGTTGAATGCCCATGGAGATTGCCATCCGGAGGCCATGTAGAAGGGCCTCGTATTCGGCTGCGTTGTTGGAGTCCATGTACATTATTTGAAGTACGTATTGGACTGTGTCTCCAGTTGGGGACGTCAAGACGACGCCAGCCCCCAAGCCAGCCAACATTTTGGATCCGTCGAAGTGCATGATCCAATTGGAGTACGTGTCGTACTCTTTAGGGAGTTCGGCTTCGGTCCATTCGGCGACGAAGTCAGCTAGGACTTGCAACTTTATAGCTCGCCGAGGTTTGTAGGTTATGTCAAATGGTAAGAGCTCAATGGCCCATTTTGCAATCCTGCCCGTTGCGTCGCGATTGTTTATAATATCGTTGAGAGGTACTTCGGAGGCCACCGTTATGGAACACTCTTGAAAGTAGTGTCGCAGCTTCCGGGATGCCATGAACACCGCATACGCTATCTTTTGATAATGTGGGTACCGGGACTTGCATGGATTTAAGACAGTGGATATGTAGTACACTGGTTTTTGAAGAGGGGATCTGTGCCCTTCAGTTTCTCGTTCGACGACGAGTACCACGCTGACAACTTGATGTGTTGCTGCGATATATAATAACATAGGTTCGCCCAGGTTGGGCACGGCCAGGACCAGATTTGTTGCCAGTATGGCCTTGATTTCTTCGAGTCCGGCCGTGGCGGCATCCGTCCATTCGAAGTGTTCGGTGCGCCGGAGGAGGCGATAGAGGGGCAGAGCCTTTTCTCCCAAACGGGAGATGAAGCGGCTTAGAGCCGCTACGCACCCAGTTAGTTTTTGTATTTGCTTGAGGTCTTTTGGGATATCCAATTGTGACAGAGCTTGGATCTTGGCTGGGTTTGCTTCATTTCCTCTACCGGATACAATGAAGCCCAAAAGCTTTCCGGCTGGTACTCCGAAGACACACTTTTCCGGGTTGAGCTTAATGTCATATGCTCGGCGGTTGTCAAATGTCACCCCTAAGTCATCTACTAGAGTTTCGACGTGTTTGGTCTTGACGACCACATCGTCTACGTATGCCTCTACTGTTTTGCCTATTTGGGTAGCTAGACATGTCTGAATCATGCGCTGATATGTTGCGCCGGCGTTTTTGAGTCCGAAGGGCATTGTGTTGAAGCAGAATGGCCCATATGGAGTAATGAATGCCGTTGCGGCCTGGTCTTTTTCCGCCATCTTGATTTGATGGTATCCGGAGTATGCGTCGAGGAAGCACAATGAATCGTGCCCTGCGGTAGCATCGGTGATTTGGTCGATGTGAGGGAGAGGGAAAGGGTCCTTTGGACAGGCCTTGTTAAGGTCTTTGAAATCGACGCAGAGGCGCCAGGATTTGTCCTTTTTGGGTACCATTACCAGGTTGGCTAGCCAGTCCGGATGTTTGATATCTCTGATGAATCTGGCTTCTAAGAGTTTGTCTAGCTCCTCTCCCATCGCCTATCTTTTGGGTTCGGAAAATCGCCGAAGAGCTTGTTGGACTGGCTTGAATCCTTTTAGGATATTTAGGCTGTGCTCTGCCAGCCTGCCTGGGATTCCTGGCATGTCTGAAGGGTGCCATGCAAAAATGTCCCAACTTTCCCGAAGGAATTCTCGTAGTGCGGCTTCTACATCAGGATTTAATTGTGCTCCAATGGATGCCGTCTTTGTGGGGTCCGTTGGATGGACCTGAAATTTGACTATTTCGTCTGCTGGTTTAAAAGAGGTGGACTTGGACCTCTTATCGAGTATCACATCGTCCCTATCCACCGTGGAGCGCAGCGCGGTTAATTCCTCTGCCGCTAGGGCTTCGGATAATGCCTCTAGGGCCAGTGCGGCTGTCTTATTTTCAACGCGAAGTGCTGTATCTGGATCACTGGCGAGAGTGATTATTCCATTGGGTCCGGGCATTTTGAGCTTCATGTACCCGTAATGGGGTATAGCTTGGAAGATTGTGAATGCCTCTTGCCCTAACAAAGCGTGATATCCGCTGCCAAATGGGGCCACTTGGAACGTGACCTCTTCGGACCTATAATTGTCCGGCGAGCCGAACACTACATCTAGTGTGATTTTTCCTGTGCAGCATACTTCTCGACTAGGGATTATTCCCCTGAAGGTTGTGCTGCTTCGCTCAATGCGGCTCCAGTCAATTTCCATTTTTCGAAGGGTTTCCTCATAGATGAGGTTTAATCCGCTGCCGCCATCCATGAGTACCTTGGTAAGATGAAAGCCGTCCACTATCGGACTGAGGACCAATGCGGCTGGTGCTCTAGTTGTTCGGAATTTAGGTTCGTCGCTGGCATTGAAGGTGATAGCCGTGTCGCTCCATGGATTTGTTGTTGCTACTTGGTAGACTTCGACAAGACTGTGGATTGTTCGTTTCTGCATGTTATTTGATGCGAAAGTCTCGAAGACTGTTAATACCGTACTGGTAATGCTGGGCTGGTTGCCCGGGGCTAAAAAGCCTTCGCCACTTTTGGCCACCTGCCGTAATATCCAACATGCTCGAAGGCTATGTGTTGGAGTGGCACCCTCCATACTGTGGATTTTGCAGGGTCCGTTGAGCCATCCCTCCAGTTCGGTTCCGTACCCTTTAGGGGTTTTTTGCTCTTTGGTTTTTAACCCAGGTGCTTGAGTATGACGCACCCTTTTATTTCGGACTGGGGTTGCATTCAGGGCCGGATTGTCCCAAAACCTAGTTTCGGTTTTCCAGGCACTCTCCATCGCGCAGTATTTTTGTACAATGGTCGCTAGGTCGACGAAGCGTCTCACTTCGCGATGACTGATGGCGTTTATGATTCCCTTGTCCATGCAATTGTTGCAGAAGATTGAAGTCGCGCTTTCTTCATGACAGTCCTTAATCCTGTTCATAACCAGGAGGAATCTGGCCCAGTAATGATGTACTGTTTCATAGGGCTCTTGCCGTATTTGAGATAGATCGCTTATGTTTGGGTGGGCGGGTGGAATCAAGTTCGGAACCCCGCCCGATCTGAGGCTCAAAGGCTAAGAAGCTTCCGGATTCGGAAGCTTGGTTTGCTGGGCGTTTTCCAACAAATCTAGTCTGATGCCTGACTTTAGGTTCAGTATTTGATTAGCGTCCGTCCCTCCGCAGAAATCCGGCATGGAGGGATCGGGAATCCGGACATAGTTGGTTTTTAACATAGAATAAGAGTCACCGCATTGTTCCTCTACCACAACAACGTGGTGGGTAACCTGGGGAGAGTTAATTTCTCTCAGATCGGTTTTAAGCCCAATCTGATCGTAGTCGGTAGCGACTCCCAAGGCGGTGATGCGATCCAAGAGCTCGTTTATGGAGGAGAGCTCAATCGGATCTAGCTGTTCGGTGAATTCCGAGCTGACGTGAAGATCGCTTTTAATGACCTGAGAGGTCATTGTCGGAGCGGTGGCCGAACAGGCGGTCATAAGAAAACTGCCTAGCCGGATAGTTTGGCCAGCGGCCAAAGCTCCCTTGACGACGGTGCCGTCTTTAAAGACGGGAAAGGGCATCCTTCCTGATGGTGACGGCACAGAGGAACTCTCAATGAAAGCACCAATGTCGGTGTCAAAACCGGCAGATCTCGGGTAGGGGGTCCCGAACTATGCGTCTAGGCGGATGGTAACAGGAGACAAGGGACACGATGTTTTACCCAGGTTCGGGCCCTCTTGATGGAGGTAAAACCCTATGTCCTGCTTGATTAATATTGATGGTGTGTGTTACAAGAGTGGATCTACCACGAGATCAAGGAGGCTAAACCCTAGAAGCTAGCCTATGGTATGATTGTTGTTCGTCCTATGGACTAAAGCCATCCGGTTTATATAGACACCGAAGAGGGCTAGGGTTACACAAAGTCGGTTACAATGGTAGGAGATCTACATATCCGTATCGCCAAGCTTGCCTTCCACGCCAAGGAAAGTCCTATCCGAACACGGGACGAAGTCTTCAATCTTGTATCTTCATAGTCTTGGAGTCCGGTTGATGATGATAGTTCGGCTATCCAGACACCCCCTAGTCCGGGACTCCCTCACTACCCTCTAAGACCGTTGGGATCCCCTGTACGTGTGGGTCATTAGTCAGTGCTGCTCTAGAGCATCAGTGATGCATTCATGCCCGGCTAGAGTTGACGTGACCTTCCACCGCTGTCGGCATTCACGCAACACGCCGGTCAAGAGAGCATCACCCGGGCCGCTTCCGGTCAAGAGAGCGTCACCCGGGCCACTCCTACCACTCCGCCCGCGACATCCGCCGCGACCACTAGCGGTACCCCCTCTAGCAGGTAGAATTACAGGGTGCCTACAGGAGGATGGCATGAGGCGGAGGGTGAGGTGTTCGGCAAGTGCGACGCCAAGGACAACATCGCCAGATCTGCTAAGGTCGTGCCCTGCCGCCACGACCACGAAGCCAACATGTCCGTGAGCGCCGCCTACAGCGATGAAGAGTAGTGCATGGTAGGTCGCCGCCGCTCAGATCCCAAGAAGGCCACCACTCCTTCCCTCCCATTGAAGCCAAGCTTGGTGGGTTGGTCATTGTCGAATGATTAGTCGCTCAGGCCATGGTGGCGGAGGCAAGAGCCGGAGCTTCAGTTTTCGGGGCTCATGGTCGGAAATGGGGAATGGGCGGACGATCATTCAGATTAGGTTTAGAGTAGGGTTTAGTTAAAAATCGTCCAAAATGTAGTGAATTGCATCCGATTTATATGAAATGTTTTAATTATAATAAATGTGCTCTGGTATATATGAAAATCGACCATGTTTGCCTGAATTTTGTCTAGTTAATTGAAACCCGACTTGAATTGTATGCGGGCAACATTGGAGGACCGCCTCCCGCATCTGACCAATCCGCGGGTGAATGCAGGAGAAATTTTGCAGCAGCCTTGGAGATGCCCTAAGAGCATCTTCTATAGATGATGTAGATGCAAAAAAAATATACATCTCTGAGGCCCAAAAACCCAGCTCCAAAAGATGATGTAGATGCAAAAAAAATACATCAGCTCCTCCAAGTGATGTAAAATACAACACTTAGAGATGCAAATTTGCATCTCCACCTCCCAAGTGATGTTGAAGTCCAGTCGCACTCCAACCATCCAATTGCCTTCATTTTGATTCTGCCCACCGTGTGCTGCTCGGGCCATCGCCGACTCCCATGACCCTACCACCTCCTCTGCCGCTACCACCAGTCTGACCCACCTCGCCATGGCCGTTGCCGGCGCAACCACCTTCTCCGATCCCGCCTCTGTCACTCCCATCTCGCCGCCCCGGCTTTGCCCTACCTCGGCTGGTCACCGTCGTGGGTGCCCCACTAGCGAAGAAGCGGCCGGTAACCCTGCGGTGGAAGCGTGAAGCAGGTGATGGGGCACAACTCAGCGACAAACCCATCTCGGGCAGGAAAAAAGGCAAAGTCTGCTGCGGCTGCTCTGGCTGATTTGCTACCGCTGGTGGCCGCGGCAAGCGCATCTGGTCAAGGAACTCCTCCTCTACCTTCACCGGCGGCTACATAAACATGATGAGAGGTGCCATGAATGGTGCATTTGGTGGCAACATGGGAAGTGAAATGAGAGGAGGAATGGGCGGCTACATGAACATGATGGGAGGTGCCATGAATGATGCATTTGGTGGCAACATGGGAGGTGGCTTCGATAGTACTATGGATGGTGGCTTTGGTGGCATGGGCGGTGGCTTTGGTGGCAACATGGGTGGCTTCAGTAGCAACATGCGTGGCATGGGAGGTGGCTTTGGTGGCAACATGAGCGGCATGGGAGGTGGCTTTCGCAGCAATGAGCGGCATGGGAGGTGGCAATGAAGGTGCTTCCAGTGAAGGTCGTGGCATCAAGACTTCAGTGCATGAAAACGTCGAAAAAGAAGCCAATGATGATAATGATGCCAGCGTCCACAATGTGACTAGTGACAATGGAGAGGACGAAAATTGAGTGCTATGTTCGATGTTATATTTATGTGCATTTTAATTTGTCGTATCAAGAACTTTGTTTGATATGATGTACTTTTGGTGGTAGGATTTTAAACTTTGATGATATGATGCACTTTTGGTTGTAGAAATCTGAAAATATTGCACTATATGATGAGTTTTCTCTATACACAGCCATGCCACCTTCATAGGTTTTACATCTTCACGTTCGTATCTTGTATTGAAGTTGGACTTCTATATCACCAAATACCCAAGCCCCTATATCTGGGGATGAATTTGCTTCTATGTTTTTCCACTTGGTTGAAAATGACATTACATTTAACCGGTTCATAGCACGTGTAATAATTTGGGATGTGGCAGTGTGCAAACCCGTGGTGACTCTAAGTTTGTATTCAAATTCTTTGGAACGTGTGTGCGTACTTTTTTGGTTCCTCTAGCATTTTATGCGGTGTGTGGGCTAGCAACGATGTGTGAATTCATAGCACAGGAGTTTATCTGTCGAACGTTGTTTCTTGAGTTACCATTGGCCTAATTGGCGTTGTTTGTCTCGCGCTGTCATCCTATCTTCAGGGACAGCGGTGCTACTTCTGCCGCTGTTTGCTTTGCCACTTCTACTTCCGGTTCGAGAGCTTGCAATTCTTCCTTTGGCGGTGCCGATGTTCCCTTGCCTTCCGGGTTCGTCGCCGCTTACTGTTGCCATTCTTGCCATGATGTCTACGCACCATTCTATGATGAGCGGCTATAAGTAGGATTCCTTTGTTGCTATATTATCGCGTCGGGTCTCCTTCCGTGTCTCATATACTATAATTCCATGGTCGCTTCTAGTTTCATTCGTAATGGACCGTGTCGTCTGGGACGACCTTCTCGCTCGTGGGGGGTTGTCGTTGGCCGCCGTGGTCGTCCGGCCTGTGCTGCTACCTCCGATGGTGTGTCGGATCAGGCGGTAGTTTCGGAGAGCTCGCGGGGGGTTGTAATTGGCCGTCGTGGTCGTCCACCCATGCTACTGCTTCTGATGGCATCTCAGATCGGTCTGTGTTTTCGAAGGTTGTTCTTGCTTCTCGGTCTCTCCTGCTTCTCGAGGTGGCCATTCCGTACGAGCTTCGGGCTCTGTGTGTGCCCATCCTGTGCGGTCTTCCGCTTCTGTATGCGCGGTGGATCTTTTGGCACAACCTGGTTTGTTTTCCACTCGTGGGGTTTGATTCGTTCTTCCGGTTGTTTGTGTTCGATTTTTCCTGTATACTAATTGTTTTGCTGCTTTCATTGCGTAGGATCTTCTTCTTTGTTGTTTGAGTCAGCTGGTGGTGGTTCATCGATGCGATGCACGCAGGAGATTTGGCTGGGGAAGCGCCCTGTTGACTCCACTCTTGGTATGTCTTTTTGCTTATACTGGGTACTTTGTTGCTGACTATTGTTTCATGGTATACTTGTCCGTGTGATGTGCATTGTATTTGAAGTTATTTCTTTTTGCGAGCCGGAGCGGTCTAGGTAGTATGCTGCTATTGCTGGTGGTTCTTTGCCTGCCTTGGACTCCAGTATTTGTCTACTCCTTTTTTCCCCGTCTTTTGGTTCTACGAATACATAATCTCTGTCTAGATTTGTTTAGGTTGTTGGGGATATAATTATTAGGTATGACCCGCCCAGGAGGGGCCGGGTCATACCGTTGGCGACTCAAGGATGAAGATGGCGGGTTATGAAGCGAGCCTATTGAAGGCCCAAGACCCAGAGGCAACTTGAGGCCCAAGAGGATAAACCGCCATATGTGTAACTTGTATTGTAAGGCAAGCTTAGTTAGTCACCGAGTCGGACACGTTGTGTATGAGCCGGCGGGGACTCTGTAAGCCGCTAGGCATCAGCCTGTGTATATAAAGGGGTGACCCAGCGGCGGGTTAGGGCAAGAAACAACAAGTCGAGAACTAGGTCAAGCGTATTCGCTCCCTGGTAATCGAACCCAAGCAATACAACCTAAAGCAGGAGTAGGCTTTTACCTCATTGAGAGGGGCCGAACCTGGGTAAAAACTCTATGTGTCCTTTGTCCCATTTAACCCCTTCAATCTAACCTAGTGGCGATGGCTCCACACCTAAGTCCTCTTGCTAGGGCATATGCTGCGTTAATTCCATGACAGTTAGCGCCCACCGTGGGGCCAGCGCACGGTGGTTTCGAGTTCTTGAAGGGAACCTTCGCAGGGCTCAAGGGATACATTGTGGGCCGGATGACTAAGAGTCTTCGTGACAAGCTCTACACCAACGATGCGGGCTAGGGCCCCGAGGCCGGCTCAATCGAGTACGGGTACCGGTCCCCTTCGACGGAGTTCATGTCTTCATCGGCAAGATTGGTGAGTCGGAAGCTGAGCCAGACACCTGCGCCAACATCATCGAGACGGCTCAGTGCGCGCTACCCGCCAAGGTTCAAGCCGCCCCGAAGCATGTCTTTGTTGGCTTTACTCAAGGAGTAGATCTAGAAGCAGGATTTGAGTCATGCGGAGAGACGGTCATCTATTCAGGCGATGAGTCCTCAACCGGCGAGACCAACTCCATGTATCAAGTGCAGGATGGTAGGCTTGGGGGTTGTTCCGAGGGTGACAATATTTCGGACCCCTATGAGTCGCCGAACCGGGTTACAATCTTCATGGTCAGCACGCAACTAGGGCAGAATTCTTCAACTACGGCAGCAATGATCTCCGGCTCAGCGACTACTACGGCAGCTAAGCCAGGAGGCCCTGTGCGCTTGCCGGCTCAAGTTTTATCTGAACTGTTGGAGGCTCTGGCAACGTTGCTGACAGAGGAGGTGACCCCGGCGAACCAAACTCAACATAATGTGGACGTTGCAAAGTTACATGATGAGATAGCTCAAGCCAAGGAGGATCTAAACGATGAGAACACCCGGATGGCAACCGAGAGAGCCGCCTTGGAGAGGGAGGCAGAACGACTTCAAGCAGAAAAATTTCACTTGATCTTGGACCGAAATGCATCAAACGTTGTCTTTAACAGAAGGCATGTGAGTCGTTTACCTTTACGATGCGAGAAACCTTTTTAACACGCCTGGGACAGGAACCAGTAACCCTCCTGTTGTGGATCGGGCCGTTGAGGCGCCAATGGCTGGGGCACTGGTTCAGCCACGTGCTGCAAACACCCCACATTTGAATTTTACCCCTCCTCAGCATGTTCCGACGCCCCCGGGTCATTATTCTAATCATCTAGATAACACGATAGCCGCGGCTACTCGATTGGAGGTTCTCCATGTTCAAGATGAGTCACCGGCCGTAATGGAAATACAGTGAGCCGGGGAGCTTCTTCAGACGGCTATGGCTCAACAGGCGGCTTATTCATACAGTCGTGAACGGATTCGTTCAACCCCGCGCCCAAGTCGGAGTTATAGCAGACACATTTATTCACCGGCTGTATCGAGTAGTGAGCGGCACCACAATCAGCCTTGTAGGCCTGACCCGCCGCAGGCTGGTGATGATGCTCAGGCTTTGGTGGACTAGGGAAGAGCGCGGCGCGAGGCTGAGCTGGCGGCTCAGTTGGCGGCTCAACAGCAATCTCTGGTTTATCTTTCAGCGTCTGTGGAGGCAAGAGTGACCTCTAGAACCTTGGGCGTGACATGTTTAGTACCGGCTCTATGCAACGAGCGCTTGCCTAAGGACTTCAAGAGCCCCTATAAGGGGCCTAACTACACGGTGGATCAACCCCCAGAGGCTTGGATTGAGAGCTATGAGATGGCCATGGAGATGTTGGATGTTAGTGATGCTACATGTGTTAAGTATTTCACCATGATGTTGGACGGGCCGGCTCATACTTGGTTGAAAGGGTTGCTCGCTAACTCCATCAGATCATGGGCGGAGTTGAAAACGTGTTTATCCAAAAATATACACATGCAAGCAGCCTATGTTGATTCTGGATTTAGACTCTTGCGTCCAAGGTGAGGGCGAGTCAACAACCAATTGGGTGTGCCGAATCTCAGCCGTTATACACTCATCAAACAGCATCAACGCCGGTTCAGCAGTCCTGATGTTGGAGAAGAATTGTCATTTTCTTCCCCTTAAGCAGAAATTGGGGCGGCTTAAATGTAACTGTAATGATATGGGGGAGCTCATGGCGGCTCTCGTCAAATATGCCGACTCTGATAGTACTAAAGACCCTGAGTTTGATGAGGAGAAGATCGGTAAAGGGAAAAAGAGTGGCAATGCTAAAAGACACCATAATATGGTGAGTCAAGGTGGCAATGGTAAGCGCAAAGCTAACGGCAGTTTAGACTTTGTGGCTAACACCAATACGCAGAGTAATAATCAGTGTCATAAGGGGAAAACGCCAGCGCCCCAGTTTGGAGGGTCGAAGTTTAACCTTGAGGCCATGATGAATCAGCCTTGCCCAAAGCACGAAACCCAGGAGAAGCCGACCAGTCATCTGTGGAAGGATTGCTTCATCACGAGGGAGTATAGAAACTCTAACTTTTCCAAAATAATCATGGCCCGCATGGCGGCTCATGATCCGGCTCTCATGGACCTGGTTTTGGAGGTGGCGATTCAAGCTCTGGTTTTCAGGTCCAAGGCAATCAAGGTGGTTTTAATCAGAAATCTGGCCAAAGGAATTAGCAGCAGCAGTCCAGTTATCAGAGCAACCCAAAGTAGCTGAATAGTGGTCAGTATCATGTGTGTACCACAAGTCTGTGCAAACAAGATCAGAAAATCCATAAGCGGGCGGTGAATTCTGTTGAGCCGGCAGTGCCTCGATATTTGAGGTGGTCTGAGCAGCCTATCGTATGGAGCCATGCAGATCACCCGCCCCGGGTTGACAATCTGGGTCAATTGGCATAGGTAGTTGCTCCTCAGGTAGGAGGATATAAGCTTACAGAGGTGCTCATGGATGGGGGCAGTAGTATCAATATCATATACTATGATACTTTTTGTCGTATGAATTTGACTAACAAAGATCTTAAGACGTCTTCCACTATTTTCCATGGGGTGGTGCCTGGTAAGTGGGTGTATCCAATGGGTAAGATAACCCTGGAGCTGGCCTTTGGAGATGAACATGATTCTAGAGCTGAGAAATTGACCTTTGAGGTGGTCAAGATCAAAAGCCTGTATCACGCTTTGTTTGGGTGGCCGGCTTATGCCAAATTTATGGCACGACCTTGTTATGTTTATTTGCAGCTTAACATGTCGGGTCATAAAGGCACCATCACGGTGCATGGTGATAGGAAGATCGCTCTGGATTGTGAAGAGGGTGATGCTGCATATGCTGAGTCGGCCTGTGCCACCGAGGAGTTAAAGTTTTATAAAGATAATTTTGACCCGGTGGATATGACACCTTTGAAGAAGCCAACTACAGAGAATTACCCTTTGCTGAAGTTTAAATCAGCAGATGATACTAAGTTGTTGATTTTGTTCCTGGCGACTCATCCAAGTAGTTCAGTATCAGTGTTAATATGGATCTGAAATAGGAAAGCGCGCTCATCAAGTTCATCCGTGAGAACCGGGACATCTTTGCATGGAAACCTTCTGACATGCCAGGTGTACCGAGGGAACTCACTGAGCACACTCTTAATGTTGATCCAAAGTTTAAAATGGTCAAGCAGTTCATTTGTCGTTTTAATGAAGAGAGGCGCAAGGCCATTGGTGAAGAAGTGGCCCAGCTCTTGGCTGCTAGATTCATCATTGAAGTTTTTCATCCTGAGTGGATGGCTAACGCGGTGCTGGTGCTTAAGAAAAATGGCACTTGGCATATGTGTGTGGATTATACAGATCTTAATAAGGCATGTCTGGCCGATCCTTTTGCTCTCCCTCATATTGATCAGATTATTGATGCTACGGCGGGTTGTGAGCGTTTGAGATTTCTGGACGCTTATTCTGGTTATCATCGGATCAAGATGGCAGTTAAGGACCAGGAGAAGATAGCTTTCATCACTCCCTTTGGATCCTTCTACTATATGTCGATGCCTTTTGGGCTCAAGAGTGCCCAGGAGACTTATCAAAGGTGTGTTCAGAATTGCCTCCATGGCCAGATCGGATGCAATGTTCACGCCTATGTGGATGATATTGTTGTGAAATCTAGGAAGAAAGAGACTTTGATAGATGATTTGAAAGAGACCTTTGACAATTTCCGGGTATATAAAATGATGCTTAACCCAGCCAACTGTGTCTTGGCGTGCTAGCAGGCAAACTATTGGGCTTCCTAGTTTCTGAGAGAGGCATTGAAGCTAACCCGAAGAAAATCAAGGCTATCACTTCCTTGGCTAAGCCGGCATGTATCAATGACGTCCAGCGTTTGGCGAGTAGTATTGCGGATTTGAGCCAGTTTATAAGCCGCCTGGGAGAGAAGGCTATCCCTTTGTATCAAATGATGAAGAAGACAGATAACTTTGTTTGGAGTGATGCTGCTAATGAGGCGTTTGAGGCACTTAAGAGACAGCTGGCTGAACCACGAGTTCTTGCAGCTCCTATTGAGAAGGAACCCTTGCTTTCATATGTGGCTGCAAACAATAGAGTTGTCAGTGTGGCAGTTGTGGTGGAAAGGAAAGAGTCAGGCAAGGAATACCCAGTTCAAAGGCCAGTTTATTATGTCAGTGAGGTACTCATTGAGTCTAAGCAGAGATACCCACATTGGCAGAAATTGGTTTATGGCATGTTCATGGCTATTTCCTTGGTCATCCCATCACTATGGTTAGCTCTGCTCCCTTGGGGGATATTATTCAAAACAGAGAAGCCACATGTGGGGTAGCTAAGTGGGCTATTAAGCTTGGACCTCATGGTTTGAAGTATGTGCCTAGGACGGCTATCAAGTCTCAAGCACTTGTGGATTTCATCAATGATTGGACAGAGCTGTAGATACCTGAGGAAAATCCAGATAGCACATATTGGACTATTCACTTTGATGGATCCAGGTAATTGGAAGGCTCGGGGGCTGGAGTTATTTTGACTTCCCCACCATGTGATAAATTTTGTTATGTTTTGAGATTGATGTTCCCTTGTACTAACAATGCAGCTGAGTATGAAGCCTTGCTCCATGGTCTTCGGATGGCTAAAGAGATGAATCTAAGCCGGGTGAGGTTTTTTGGCGACTCAGACTTAGTGGCTCAGCAAGTTTCAGGAACTTGGGATTCCAAGGATCCACTCATGGCAGCTTATCACCGACAAGTTGATACAATTGCTGGTCATTTTAAGGGTTATCAAGTGGAGCATGTTGATCGCAGGAAAAATGAGGCTGCTGATGCTTTAAGCCGGCTGGGATCTCAGCGTAAGCCGGTGCCCCCTATTGTTCTCCTCGATATTTTGCATAGTCCGTCAGTTAAATTGCCTACGAGGAGGATCTTGCAATTCCTGAACCGGAGGCACAATTGGTGGTGGCTCTCTAGTTATTCCTAATTGGACTGTTCCATATTTGGCTTAGATGACTCGGTGTGAGTTACCTGATGATGAAACTTTGTCCAGGCAAATAACCTGGAGGTCTAAGTCAATGACTATTGTCAATGGTGAGCTACACCGATGCAGTGTTACAGGGGTGTTTCAACGATGCATCTCTCCTGGGGAGGGCCATGAAATTCTAAGGGAGATTCATGAAGAAGATTGCGGTCATCATGCCGGCTCTAAATCCCTCGTTGCCAAGGCTTTTCGTCATGGATTTTATTGGCTGACGGCTCATGCTGATGCAGAAGATTTGGTCAGTAAATATGATGGTTGTAAGAAATTTTCAAGACGAGCTCATGTGCCAGCTCAAGAATTGAGGATGATTCCAATTACTTGGCCATTTGCAGTTCGGGGGATGGATATGGTTGGGCCTTTTAAGAGGTCCAAGGACAAAAAGACTCACCTTCTGGTAGCTGTTGACAAGTTTACAAAGTGGGTTGAAGCTGAGCGGGTTAGCAAATGTGATGCAGCAACGACAGTTCAATTCATTAAAAAGGTGATCTTTCGTTTTGGATATACTCATAGTATCATTACTGATAATGGTACTAATCTGTCTAAGGGTGCAATGAAAGAATTCTGTCAACAAGAGCATATCCAGCTTGATGTGTTGGCTGTGTCTCACCCCCAATCTAATGGTCAAGCTGAAAGAGCCAATCAAGAAATGTTGAAAGCTATCAAACCCCAGCTTATGGTCCCTTTGTGGAGGATGCCAGGTTGTTGGGTGGAAGAATTACCCTCAGTGCTTTGGAGTATCAATACCACCCCAACAGATCTACGGGTTACACGCCTTTCTTCATGCTTTATGGAGCAGAGGCGGTTCTCCCTAGTGACATACGTCACGACTCGCCTCGTGTGGTGGCTTATGTTGAAGCTGATAATGAGAAAGCACGTCAGGATGCTCTTGACCTTCTGGATGAGGAGCGTGACCTTGCGGCAGCTTGCTCGGTGATTTACCAGCAAGATCTACGTCGTTATCACAGCCGCGGGGTTAAAACCAAGACCTTTCAAGAAGAAGATTTGGTGCTCTGGCTCATCCAGGATCAAACAGACATGCACAAGTTATCCCCACCTTGGGAAGGGCCCTTTGTGGTCAGCAAAAATCTAAATAACGGGTCATACTACCTTATCGATGTTCGAGACCGCAAGAAATCATGCATGTCGGAGGAGGACACCCGCCGGCCATGGAATATTGCTCATCTTCAGCCTTATTACACCTGAGCTACCAGCTCTTGTGATGTACATACTTCTACCAATGTATATATTATGATTAGTATAATAAATTCAGCATCCCTGATAATTCAGGGACTCTGTTGTTTCATTTCTGAGAAACTAAGTCTTTATTGTCACTTCATAAGGTCACTTGGGGGCTTACTGCTCATTGAGCATAGCTATGACTACCCTTTTGATCCAGCTTGTACGCCTTGATTGCAAATTACTTGGGGCCTTCTTGCTCACTGAGCATAGCTATGACTACCCTGCTGGTCCGACTTGTACGCTTGGATCGAAATATTACTTGGCGGCTCCTTGTTAAATGAACAGAGCTTTGTTGTCCCTTGTAATAGGCTTGGACGCCAGGTGTATTCACCAAAAATCCGGGTTATCCTGCCTTTGTATGCTTGCCACTCCGACCAGGTAATCCTGGAATGACTCGTCGTACTCTTGAGAGTCAATCTTATAAAGACCCTGAACTTTTCAAAGTTAAAACGACGATTGGTCATGTGAGGCCCGGCTTACAGGTTTGAATTAAGGAGTAACTCAGTGGTTGTGTGGCCCTTGAATAGCACTTGATATTCAGCTTGGTAACCTTTGAATGCCTTGTTTTTCTCGTTTATATTGAATTTGAATCTTTTTTGCGATTTCTGTTTGTACCATATTGATATATGGTTGAAAATTGATTAGGGTCATGTTGCCTTGATATTTATAATATCTAGTGTTTTGATAACCCGGCCTATCTTTGGACGTTAAGTCGCCAGTGTATGATGAGTATATGCTTGGAGTTCTGTACTCTTAAGTTTTGGGATGATACCCTTTGCTGCTTATGGCGTTGTAAGCCAGTGGTATGAGTAAACTACACAGGGCGATGCGCTCTAAGTCTTTGGGCTGTTACCCTTACTGCATGTGGCATGGTAAGCCGGCAATATGCATAAGTATCATAGGCATGATTGATACGTCTCCAACGTATCTATAATTTTTGATTGTTCGATGCTATTATATTATCTGTTTTGGATGTTTAATGGGCTTTACTATGCACTTTTATATTATGTTCGGGACTACCTATTTCAGTGTTTCGTAGAAAAGGGATATCAAACGGAGTCCAAACGGATGGAACCTTTGGGAGAGTTATTTTTGGAACAAACGCAATCCAGGAGACTTAGAGTGGATGTCAAGAAAGAAACAAGGTGGCCACAAGGCAGGGAGGCGCGCCCAGGGGGGTAGGCGCGCCCCCACCCTCATGGGCCCCTCATGGCTCCCCCGACCGACTTCCTTCGCCTATATATACTCATATACCCTGAAAACATCCAAGAGCACCACGAAACCCTATTTCCACCGCCGCAACCTTCTGTACCCGTGAGATCCCATCTTGGGGCCTTTTCCGGCGCTCCGCTGAAGGGGGAATAGATCACGGAGGGCTTCTACATCAACACCAACGCCTCTCCGATGAAGTGTGAGTAGTTTACCACAGACCTTCGGGTCCATAGTTATTAGCTAGATGGCTTCTTCTCTCTCTTTGGATCGCAATACAAAGTTCTCCTCGATCTTCTTGGAGATCTATTCGATGTAATTCTTTTTGCGGTGTGTTTGTCGAGATTCGATGAATTGTGGGTTTATGATCAAGATTATCTATGAACAATGTTTGAATCTCCTCTGAATTCTTTAATGTATGATTTGTTATCTTTGCAAGTCTCTTCGAATTATCGGTTTGGTTTGCCCTACTAGATTGATCTTTCTTGCAATGGGAGAAGTGCTTAGCTTTGGGTTCAATCTTGTGGTGTGATTTCCCAGTGACAGCAGGGGCAGCAAGGCACGTATTGTATTGTTGCCATCGAGGATAAAAAGATGGGGTTTATATCATATTGCTTGAGTTTATCCCTCTACATCATGTCATCTTGCCTAATGTGTTACTCTGTCCTATGAACTTTATACTCTAGATGCATGCTGGATAGCGGTTGATGTGTGGAGTAATAGTAGTAGATGCAGAATCGTTTCGATCTACTTGTCGCAGACGTGATGCCTATATACATGATCATGCCTAGATATTCTCATAACTATGCACTTTTCTATCAATTGCTTGACAGTAATTTGTTCACCCACGGTAATACTTATGCTATCTTGAGAGAAGCCACTAGTGAAATCTATGGCCCCCGGGTCTATTTTCCAGCATATAAGTTTCCAATCTATTTTATTTTGCAATCTTTACTTTCCAACTATATCATAAAAATACCAAAAATATTTATCTTATTATCTCTATCAGATCTCACTTTTGCAAGTGGAAGTGAAGGGATTGACAACCCCTTTATCGTGTTGGTTGCAAGGTTCTTATTTGTTTGTGCAGGTACGAGGGATTTGCGTGTAGCCTCCTACTGGATTGATACCTTGGTTCTCAAAAACTGAGGGAAATACTTACGCTACTTTGCTGCATCACCCTTTCTTCTTCAAGGGAAAACCAACGCATGCTCAAGAGGTAGCAATGATATTTATTTTGTTATGATTATATGAGGTTTTGATAAACCGGCCCTGGTTATGGATGATACGGTCACCAGTGGATTTTATATGGGGCATTGTGACCTGCTTTGGGGTAATTGCCAGGGCACATGTTATCTGCTTATGTCCAGGAAATATGATAACTATGGTCTGCATAATCAGATAATATTATAAAGCATAAGTGCCAGATCTTCAAACATCAGATCGGCGGTTCAAAAGTGTTATGCAAATCAACATGCACGAGGGCATGGCAGATCATTGTTTTCAAACTAGCCTATTGTTGGGGATCGTTGCAGAAATTAAAAAAATTCTACGCATCACCAAGATCAATCTATGGAGAAACTAGCAATGAGAGAGAGGGGAGTGCATCTTCATACCCTTGAAGATCGCGACACGGAAGCGTTACAAGAACGCGGATGAAGGAGTCGTACTCGTAGCGATTCAGATCATGGTGGATTCCTATCTAAGCGCCAAACAACGAGGCCTCCGCGTTCAACACACGTGCAGCCCGGTGACGTCTCCCACGCCTTGATCTAGCAAGGAGGAGGGAGAGGTTGAGGAAGAAGGCTCCAGCAGCAGCACGACGGCGTGGTGGTGATGGAGTGGCAGTTCTCCGGCAGGGCTTCGCCAAGCTCACGCGGAGGAGGAGAGGTGTTGGGGACGGGAGGGGCTGCGCCTTGGATGTGGTGGTGCAGCCCTCCCTCCACCCCTCCATTTATAGGGAGAAGGGGGAAGGGGGCCGGCCCCTCTAGATGAGATCTAGAGGGGGGCGGCGGCCAAGGGGGAGGGGGCTTGCCCCCCAAGCAAGGGGGGCGCCCCCTTTAGGGTTCCCCCTAACCCTAGGCGCATGGGCCCTAGGGGGAATGGTGCCCAGCCCACTTAGGGGCTGGTTCCCTTCCACCTACAGCCCATAAGGCCCTCCGGGGCAGGTGGACCCTCCCGGTGGACCCCCTGAACCCCTCCGGTGGTCCCGGTACAATACCGGTATACCCCCGAATATTTCCGGTGACCGTATGATGACTTCCCATATATATATCTTCACCTCCGGACCATTCCGGAACTCCTCGTGATGTCCGGGATCTCATCCAGGACTCTGAACAACATTCGGTAATCACATACAAATCTTCCTTATAACCCTAGCGTCATCGAACCTTAAGTGTGTAGACCCTACGTGTCGTGGAATTATCACGTCAGATGTCCTTGTGAAAGGACTTAGTCGTGGAGCCATCGCAACGGGTTAGCTTGAAGGGGTTAAACCGGACAAGGGACAATGGAGTTATACTAGTTCGGCCCCTTCGATGAAGGTAAAAGCCTACGTCTAGTTGTGATGGGATTGATTGGGTTTCGATGATCAGGGAGCGGAATACGCTTGCCTGAGTCTCGAGTTGTTGTCTGTCATCCCTGAACCGCCGCCGGGTCGCCCCTTTATATACACAGGTTGACGCCCGGCCGGTTTATAGAGCCCCGAGGCCGACTCATACAAAGTGTCCGGCTCGGTCTCTCCTTTCCTAACTTATACTACAAGTTTACATAGTCATGGCGGTTTACCACTATGGGCCCTAATCCGCCTTTGGGCTTCGGGCTTCTATGCTTCCTTTAGTAAAGCGCCATCTTACGGATCTTCATGGGCTTCAACATAGTCAAGGGTGAACCGGACCCTCCTGGCTGGTTTATACTCAGTAGCTATATCCTCCACACTATGGGTTCGGGAATCATGCAGACATGGCCGAGGCAGCTCTCCGGCCAATAACCAACAGTGGGATCTGGATACCCATGTTGGCTCCCACATGTTCCATGATGATCTCATCGGATGAACCACGATGTCGAGGATTCAACTAATCCCGTATACAATTCCCTTTGTCAATCGGTACGTTACTTGCCCGAGATTCGATCGTTGGTATCCCAGTACCTCGTTCAATCTTGTTACCGGCAAGTCACTTTGCTCGTTCCGTAATGCATGATCCCGTGACCAACTACTTAGTCACATTGAGCTCATTATGATGATGCATTACCGAGTGGGCCCAGAGATACCTCTCTGTCATACGGAGTGACAAATCCCAGTCTCGATTCGTGCCAACCCAACCGACACTTTCGGAGATACCTATAGTGCACCTTTATAGCCACCCAGTTACGTTGTGACATTTGGTACACCCAAAGCATTCCTACGGTATCCGGGAGTTGAACGATCTCATGGTATAAGGAAATGATACTTGACATTAGAAAAGCTTTAGCAAACGAACTACACGATCTTGTGCTATGCTTAGGATTGGGTCTTGTCCATCACATCATTCTCCTAATGA
The DNA here is from genome assembly GCF_002162155.2 of Triticum dicoccoides. Lineage (NCBI taxonomy): Eukaryota > Viridiplantae > Streptophyta > Magnoliopsida > Poales > Poaceae > Triticum > Triticum dicoccoides. The sequence goes on from NC_041387.1 coordinate 303,587,226, forward strand.
TGTGATCCCGTTATCAATGACATCCAATGTCCATAATCAGGATACCATGACCATCTGTTGATCAACGAGCTAGTCAACTAGAGGCTCACTAGGGACATGTTGTGGTCTATGTATTCACACATGTATTACGGTTTCCGGTCAATACAATTATAGCATGAATGATAGACAATTATCATGAACAAGGAAATATAATAATAACCATTTTATTATTGCCTCTAGGGCATATTTCCAATAGTCTCCCACAAGGCACTCGACGGCCCAAAAGAATAAGTGTTTTGAGGCACAAAGTATCCCAACTGGCAGATGATAAGTCGGACCTTGGATTAATGATCCTGACCTTGGTGGGTAGAGGATTTCGAGTCACCTTGCACCGGTTCATCTCCTTCTTCTTCACCCATTGACTGGAAGTCATAGGTGGCCCAATTGATCCCAGTCAAAGCTTTGAACATAGCTCTGTCATCAATAAGTGTTGACGGGTGAATATCAGGGGCAAAGGTGTGCTTACGGATTGGCGGAATAAGCTCCTAGGCGTCATGAATCGGCGCTTTCACCTTCTTGTTGTCAGCATCATAAACCGCCTGGTAATGAGACAATTCCATGTCCTCAGCCAACTTGCCTGCTAATGGGCGCATTTCCCTTGCTATTTCAACAAAGTCATCAACACTGAAGGGAGACCTGTCCTCTTTAACACTTGGGAAGCCATTGGCCAAATCTTCTGGATCCAGATCTGCTTGCCACGCCTTGGCTCGGGTTAGCGCAGTGATTGCATCGGCTCTAGCAACCGATCGCTTTAGATCCTCAACCCTTTGGGGCAGTACAGACAGCTTTTCCAACGTGTATTTGATGAGAGTTGGTGGTTCTTTTTTATGAGAATCCACAGAGATAGCTCGTTGAGCGCTAGTATACAATTGATCTATAAGAGTATAGGCGGCTTTCATCTTCATGCGCATGTCTGAGCCAAGATGGGTGATTCTGGAGCCTGCATTACCAAAAAAAAATATAAGCCGGATGATTGATTATTCAAATGCATTTATGATGACAGATTGAGATAATGTTACTTACCAAAGATGGCGACTGTCATGGTGTTAATTTGATGTTTTAAACCGGAAAGCTCTTCAGCCACCGGCTTAAGGGTCGCCTCCACTTCTTCTGCTCTTTCCAACAGAGATGCTTTCTCATATTCCTAGCTTGTCCTGTCAGCCTTGAAGTCCTTTTTCAACTTCTCCATCTCTTCCAAGGCGGTTATCAATTCTGATTTGGCCTTGGAAGTTTCAGATTGTTGAGACTTGATACTTTCCTGAAGGTCGGTGACTTGGGATTCTTTTCCATTGAGTTCAGCCTGCAGTATGCAAACGACAGACACTATTACAATCATTCTGTTTAAAGTCCCAAGCACAATACAAGTATTTCACTTGGCGCTTGGGGGCTAATGCACATTGCTCTTTTTGAAGATAATTCTATGGGCTATACTATTATGACTATAGACGACTCATGGGGGCTACGCACTTGGATTTTAGTGACAAATATTGTGATAAATCCCAGCTTATCCATGCTGGACCTTGAGGGCTATAGATGTAAAAGTTGATCACTAATATTTGAAGTCCCGGCTTATCCATGCTGATTAAGCCGGCCCTTGGGGGCTACAGGTGCAAAATTGCTCCCTACTATTTGAAGTCCCGGCTCATCTTGACAGTTTAAGTCGGCCCTTGGGGGCTACTTGTTTTGATCTACAGATCTATAAGGCTATCTAAAGTGTATAGTACATTCAATTCTATCATATCCAGTAGACTTGGTGGCTGATAGAGGCACATTTATATGAAGAAGGCTGTAGCATTTACCTCAAAGCGTTCCTTCATCAAATTAACGAAGTGATACGTCTCCAACGTATCTATAATTTTTTATTGTTCCATGCTATTATATTACCCGTCTTGGATGTTTATGGGCTTTACTTTACACTTTTATATCATTTTTGGGACTAACCTACTAATCGAGGCCCAGCCCGAATTGCTGTTTTTTTTGCCTATTTTAGTGTTTCCAAGAAAAGGAATATCAAACGGAGCCCAAACGGATTGAAACTTTCGGGAGCGAACTTTTCGGAACAAATGCAATCCAGGAGACTTGGAGTGGACGTCAAGCAGCAAACGAGGTGGACACGAGGGTGCCCAGCGTGCCCTAAGGGGGTGGGCGCACCCCGCACCCTCGTGGGCCCCTCATGGCTCAACCGACCTACTTCTTCCTCCTATATATATATATATCCACGTACCCTGAAAACATCCAGGAGCACCATGAAAAACTATTTCCACCGCTGCAACCTTCTGTATCCGCGAGATCCCATCTTGGAGCCTTCATCGGCGCTCCGCCGGAGGGGGAATCGACCACAGAGGGCCTCTACATCATCTCCAAGGCCTCTCCGATGAGTTGTGAGTAGTTTACCACAGACCTTCGGGTCCATAGTTATTAGCTAGATGGCTTCTTCTCTCTCTTTGAATCTCAATAGAAAGTTCTCCTCGATCTTCTTGGAGATCTATTCGATGCAACTCTTTTTGCGGTGTGTTTGTCGAGATCCGATGAATTGTAGGTTTATGATCAAGTTTATCTATGAGAATTATTTGAATCTCCTCTGAATTCTTTTATGTGTGATTGGTTATCTTTGCAAGTCTCTTCGAATTATCAGTTTGGTTGGCCTACTAGATTGATCTTTCTTGCAACAAAAGAAGTGCTTAGCTTTGGGTTCAATCTTGCGGTGTCCTTTCCCAGTGACAGCAGGGGCAGCAAGGCACATATTGTATTGTTGCCATCGAGGATAAAAAGATGGGGTTTATATCAATTGCATGAGTTTATCCCTCTACATCATGTCATCTTTCCTAATGTGTTACTCTGTTCTTATGAACTTAATACTCTAGATGCAGGCAGGAGTCGGTCGATGTGTGGAGTAATAGTAGTAGATGCAGAATCGTTTCGATCTACTTGTTGCGTACGTGATGCCTATATACATGATCATGCCTAGATATTCTCATAACTTCTATAAATTGCTCGACAGTAATTTGTTCACCCATTGTAATACTTATGCTATCTTGAGAGAAGCCACTAGTGAAACCTATGGCCCCCGGGTCTATCTTTTATCATATAAGTTTTCTATCTACTTTTATTTTCCAATCTATATCATAAAAATACCAAAAACATTTATCTTATCTTGTTATGTCTATCAGATCTCACTTTTGCAAGTTACCATGAAGGGATTGACAACCCCTTTATCACGTTGGTTGCGAGGTTCTTGTTTGTTTGTGTAGGTGTGTGGGACTTTTGAGGAGCCTCCTACTGGATTGATACCCTGGTTCTCAAAAACTGAGGGAAATACTTATGCTACTTTGCTGCATCACCCTTTCCTCTTCAAGGGAAAACCAACACAGTGCTCAAGAGGTAGCAAGAAGGATTTCTGGCGTCATTGTCGGGGAGGTCTTCGCTCAAGTCAAGAAATACCAAGTACCCATCACAAACTCATCTCCCTCGCATTACATTATTTGCCATTTGCATCTCGTTTTCTTCTCCCCCACTTCACCCTTACCATTTTATTCGCCCTCTCTTTCCCATTCTCCTTTCTCTTTTGCTTGCCTTTTGTGTGCTTGTGTGTTGGATTGCTTGTCATGATTGCTCAAGATAATACCAAATTGTGTGACTTTTCCAATACCAACAATAATGATCTCCTTAGCACTCCGATTGCTCCTCTTAATGATGTTGAATCTTGTGAAATCAATGCTGCTTTGTTGAATCTTGTTATGAAAGATCAATTCTCCGGCCTTCCTAGTGAAGATCCTGCTACTCATCTAAACAACTTTGTTGATTTGTGTCATATGCAAAAGAAGAAAGATACAGATAATGATATTGTTAAATTGAAGTTATTTGCGTTTTCACATAGAGATCGTGCTAAAACTTGGTTTTTGTCTTTGCCTAAAAATAGCATTGATTCATGGAATAAGTGCAAAGATGCTTTTATCTCTAAGTATTTTCCTCCCGCTAAGATCATCTCTCTTAGAAACGATATTATGAATTTTAAACAACTTGATCATGAGCATGTTGTCCAATCTTGGGAAAGAATGAAATTAATGATTCGTAATTGCCCTACACATGGTTTGAATTTATGGATGATCATACAAAAATTTTATGCCAGATTGAATTTTGCTTCTAGAAATCTTTTAGATTCGGCTGCGGGAGGCACTTTTATGGAAATCACTTTAGGTTCCAATTATTGATATGAAGGGAATATTAGATTCCAATTTCCATTAAGGAAAGGCATGGAACACTTCCTTAGAACGATTGGTGCAATTATTGATATGAAGGAAGGGAATATTAGATTCCAATTTCCATTAAGGAAAGGCATGGAACACTTCCCTAGAAAGCAAGTCAAATAACCTTATGAATCTATTATGCGAGCCACTTATGAATTGAATACCAAAGATGGCATTACTTAGATCTATTTTCGCTTTTATGCCTAGCTAGGGGCGTTAAACGATAGCGCTTGTTGGGAGGCAACCCAATTTTATTTTTGTTTCTTGCTTTTTGCTTATGTTTAGTACTAAATAATTCATATAGCTTCTGTTTAGATGTTGTTTTATGTTCTAATTAGTGTTTGAGCCAAGTAGAACTTATAGGATAACCTACGGTGATAGTTAATTTGATTCTGCTGAACAACAGAAACTTTTACGAGCACGAAAATAATTTTAATAAATCACGGGAACGTGATTTTGCGTTGATTCTTTTTGCAGTAGATCAATAGACAAATTTCCCAGGACTTACTATTTTGGTAGGATTTTTAGAGTTCCATACGTGTTCTAAAGTTACAGATTGCTATAGACTGCTCTGTTTTTGACAGATTCTGTTTTTCGTGTGTTGTTTGCTTATTTTGATGCTTCTATGGCTAGTATCGGGGGGTATGAACCATAGAGAAGTTGGAATACAGTAGGTTTAACACCAATATAAATAAAGAATGAGTTCATTACAGTACATTATGTGGTGGTTTTTCTTTCTTGCACTAACAGAGCTTATGAGATTTCCTATTGAATTTTGTGTTGTGAAGTTTTCAGGTTTTGGATAAAGATTTGATGGACTATGGAATAAGGAGTGGCAAAAGCCTAAGCATGGGCATTCCCATGGCACCCCAAGATAATCCAAGGACAACCAAAAGCCTAAGCTTATGGATGCCCCGGAAGGCATCCCCTCTTTCGTCTTCATCCATCGGTAACTTTACTTGGAGCTATATTTTTATTCGCCACATGATATGTGTTTTGCTTGGAGCGTCTTGTATGATATGAGTCTTTGAATTTTATATCAGCACAATCATCCTTGCTATACACACCTTTTGGGATAAACCCACATAATTTGGAATTTATTAGAATACTCTATGTGCTTCACTTATATCTTTTGAGCTAGATAATTTTGCTCTAGTGCTTCACTTATATCTTCTAGAGCACGGCGGTGGTTTAATTTTGTAGAAATTGTTGATCTCTCATGCTTCACTTATATTATTTTGAGAGTCTTTTAGAACAGCATGGTATTTTCAATGGTTATAAAATTGGTCCTAGAATGATGGGCATCCAAGTTGGGTATAATAAAAACTATCATAGGAAGTGAATTGGATGCTATGATCAATTTGATGCTTGATAATTGTTTTGAGATATAGAGGTGGTGATATTAGAGTCATGCTAGTTGGGTAATTGTGAATTTAAAGAATACTTGTGTTGAAGTTGGCAAGTCCCGTAGCATGCACGTATGGTAAAAGTTGTGTAACAAATTTGTTGCGTGGGATGCTCTTTTGATTGCCTTCCTTATGAGTGGAGGTCGGGATCGCACGATGGTTAACTCCTACCAACCCTTCCCCTAGGAGCATGTGTAGTAGTACTTTGCTTCAAGGGCTAATAAAACTTTTGCAATAAGTATATGAGTTCTTTATGACTAATGTGAGTCCATGGATTATACGCACTTTTACCCTTCCATCATTGCTAGCCTCTTCGGTACCGTGCATTGCCCTTTCTCACCTTGAGAGTTGGCGCAAACTTTGCCGGTGCATCCAAGCCCCGTGATACGATACGCTCTATCACACATAAACCTCCTTATATCTTCCTCAAAATAGCCACCATACCTACCTATTATGGAATTTCCATAACCATTCCGAGATATATTGCCATGCAACTTTCCACCGTTCCGTTTATCATGACACGCATCATCATTGTCATATTGCCTTGCATGATCATGTAGTATTTGTGGCAAAGCCACCTTCATAATTTTTCATACATGTCACTCTTGATTCATTGCCCATCCCGGTACACCGCCGGAGGCATTCATATAGTCATATCTTGTTCTAGTTTTGAGTTGTAATTCATAAATAGAAGTGCGATGATCATCATTATTAGAGCATTATCCCTTATAAAAAAAGAAAAAGAAAAAAAGAAATGCCAAAAAAAGGAAAGGCCAAATAAAAAAAGAAAGGCCCAAAAAAAGAAAAGGGGGGGGGACAATGTTGCTATCCTTTTCCACACTTGTGCTTCAAAGTAGCACCATGTTCTTCATATAGAGAGTCTCATTTGTTGTCACTTTCATATACTAGTGGGAATTTTACATTATAGAACTTGGCTTGTATATTCCCACAATGGGCTTCCTCAAAATGCCCTAGGTCTTCGTGAGCAAGCAAGTTGGATGCACACCCACTAGTTTCCTTTTGTTGAGCTTTCATACATTTATAGCTGTCGGCAGGAAACGACACCTATGGGATCACAAGAATCCATACTACGATTGCGGGGCGTTGGGTGGTGAGGAGAGCAGGATCAGCAGCCAGTACGAGCACGCGGATCGTTTGCCCAGGTTCGGGCCGCACAGATGCGTAACACCCTAGTCCTGCTTTGATGTGTGTATTTGTGTTCTTGAGGTTCTTGAACTACCTAGAATGGGCATAACTTGCCCAAAAGTCTGAATCCTTCTCCTGGATGCCTCGGGCCTCCTTTTATAGGCAAGGGGATCGCCATAGTGGCACACGGGAGGTGGCATCGGGGTACTGCGGTTGAGCCTATCGCTAGCTATTACGGGACAAGACGCATTTAATGCGCCTCTGTCGTGTCCCCTCCACTTTACTACCGCTTCGCCCTATCTCGACACACGTCTGGGCCAGCGAGCCGGCCAGCACCATGTAGGCTGGCTGGCTGCTGAGGTGGCACGGTGGCGGGGCCTTCATGAAGATTTTGCATGCCACCACGTAGGCATGCGCTGAGTTGGCTGAGAACACTTGTGCTGACATGCAGGTGCCTGCCCAGCTGGTGGGCTGGCAGCTGCATGGGAGCGATGGCAGGAGCTTGGTGAGTGCGGGCCTGGTTGTGGCCTTGCGGACATCCTCGGTAAGGTCCTTGCCGGGGTCCTGGCAAGGGTCTTGCCGCAGTGTTGAGGTCGTCCCCGGCAAGGGTCTTGTCGGGGGTCTTTGTGGGCTTCCTCGGTGAGGATCTCGCCGAGGCTCATCGCCTTTTACTCCTTCTAATTCAGAGTGTTCCTTGTCTTCACAAAGATCTGCATGCTACCATGGAGGCGCCTCCTGAGCCTTGGTCCCAACGCGGTTGGCGGTGTTGGAGGAACTGGGGCCCTAGGGTGGTGCACGCTGCTGGCGTTGGGTAGGCTGCCCCAGCAAGGGCCTTGCCGGGGCCGTGGGGCTGCCCCAACAAGGACCTTGCCGGGGGAAACCACTTCGCCTTCTGGCTCTTTATGCTTCTGTCTTGGCATTGCTTTGATTCTGTGTTGTGGCTCTGATTTCCTGTCTCTGCCCTGCTTAAGTGTGGTCGTGGGCGCGGCTCTGACTACCCGTGCACAAATAAGGGGTACAAAGGAGCGCCCCTATTTTGGTACACCGACAGGAGCCCCCAGGCCTGGTCCACACATAAGCGTGACACGTTGTTGGGCCAGGCCCAAAACGATGCGCGGGCAGGTGGGGCGGTTTTTACCGCGGTAACTTTCCTTCTGCTGCGCTTCCCCATGATGACCGTTGAACACGTGACGTGGGGGTCGTGCGTAACGTGGGGGGCATGCGTGGGGCAGTTGCAGCAGGCATGAGTCACATCGCATTAAATGGGAAAAGAGGCGGCCCGCGTCTTCCCCATAAAAAGGAATAACCACGGGCGTGCGGCTCATTTACCCGCCCTGTGCTTCCCCCAATCTCGCCATCGCCGTCCCCATCTTCTTCTTCCTCAAGCACTTGCTCGCTGCTGCTGTGCTTCCCATAGCCCCCAGCTTCTTGCTCTCTTCCCAGCCGCCATGGCGCCCAAATGTGGCAAGGGCAAGGGCGTGGCCGAGGATACGAGGGAGAAGGAGATGCCGGAGAGCGAGGCGGCGGCGCGGCGGGCGCAGGCCGCCTACTTCGTCCCGTCGTCCGTCGATGCCCTTGAGCTCAGGGACTACTACAAGCCAGTGGGAGGCGGCAACGTCGGTGCACCCCGACACGCGTGCCCTCCCCGCGGAGTGCAAGAAGGGCGACCCGAAATGGTACCCATTCTTCGTCGACTTTTTCTTCTTCGGGCTCTGCCATCCTATTCCGACTTCTTCAATGATATCATGCGTACTTTTGGCTTCCACCTGCTAGATCTTACATCAAATGTCGTGCGCACCTGGCGTATTTCGCCCATCTTTGCGAGGGTTTCGCCGGAGTAGTGCCCAGCACGGCGCTTTTCCACCACTACTTCTCCCCGCTCGTCCAACCTGGGGGTGCTCTTTCTGGGACCGTCGCCTGGATCCCGAGGATTCAGGAGAGAGGCGCGTACCCAGATGGCGCCACGAAGGAGAGGTGGGAAGAGTGGCGGGGCCGGTGGTGCTGGATCCTGGAGGAAGACCAGCCAGAGTTCTGCCAGGGAGTTCGCCGGAAGCCGCTGCCCCGCGGCACGAACTGGAGCGACCTCGACCCCAATAATAAGAAGTTCTCAATCGCCACCACCAGGATCCTCCGCCTTACCGAGGCCGGGCTCACCCTTGAGATGATCGCGGCGGATTTCGTCCACCGCTGAATCGCTCCACTGCACAAGAAGGGGAGGCTAACCTGGGATTTCAGGAACGCAGCCGACATCATGAGGCTTCGCACCGGCCTGCAGAACAACTTCACGGTGCTGGGGCACTCCTGGTATTGTCGGAGGCTCTTCCAGCTCGAGGAGTACGCCGACGGCAAGGTGAGGAGGACCGGCAAGGCCGCAAAGTCTGGCAAGGTTGTCAAGGGGCCCTTGTTCGGGCTGCCGCCGGGAGTAGTCCTGTTGAGAAACAACTCCCGGCAGGCCGAAATCTTGGCCATGATGCCACCCTTCAACGCGCACGGTCTCGACCCGGCCTGGGTCGAGCCCCCAGCACGCGAGGTGGAGGAGTTCTTCGCCAATTTGGTCAAAGAACTCGACCAAGAGGAACCGCGGCTCATCCAGGACACCACCAGCACGAGCTGAACTATATTGCCGCTAGGGTGATGGAGGCGGAGCTCGCCAGGCCTGCCGGCGAGGCCGGCGGCGTGGAGAACAAGGCTGACATAGTCACAGAGGAGGAGGAGCTCGCCGCGTGGGTGAAGGCCGTCAAGGAGGCGGCCGGTGCCAGCACCAGGGCTTCTCCTGCCGAAGGCATGGGCGAAGGGTCATCCGAGGAGGAGGCCGAGGCCGGCGAGCCCCCGGCCACACAGAAGAGGCGCGTCCTGCGTCAGGCCGGCTCCGGCGTGCCGGTCCAGCCCGGCAAGGCCGTGACGTGGCAAGGGGCTCCGGGGGAGGCCGCGTGCATGATGAGGGCCGCGGCAGCGAAGACAGAGGCCACGGCGGCGAAGAAGAAGGTCACGGTGGCGAAGAAGAAGACGTTGTCGGCATTCTGGGAACGGGGGTCCCCAGACTTGCTTGCCTGCGGCGTGGCTCAAGCGGAGGCCCAGTGCAGCCCAGCTTCATCAGCTCAAGCTCAAGACCCTTGCGAGGGGCCAAGCCTCGCGGGGTGGACGACAGGAAGCTTCCTCAGAAGCAGCCTCATCAGGTGGGCTCGCGAGGAGGCGGAGTGATCAAGGCAGGGTAGCTCGTGAGGTGCCCGTGACACAAGCCATGACGATCGAGACCAGGCAGGCGCCAGGCGGGCGCCGGCCTGCACAGTGTCCTTGTTTCCCCTTTGGTGCAAAGGGGGCAAGCACAGGCCAAGGCATCAGGCAAAGGTTACCGTTTCGGTGCAACAAGACTAAGACCAGCGGGATGGCGGGATGGAGGTCACCGTGGAGCCCAGGACGGCGTCACCATCAGAGTCTTTGGCAGTCGAAGACCAACTTTAGTCAGGATAAGTGTACTAGATGTTCCCCTTCAAAATGGCTAATTGTTGGCGCCCTTCCCGCTCATTATTTGGGGAGAGGCCCAGGGCCTCCCTCTATAAATAGAGCTAGCCACCACAGAGTAAAGGAGGGATCCAGATTTTGGGTAGACTAGAGAGAGAGAGGCAATTGAACTCACCCAAGCAGTTCATCGCACCAGCTCAAGAACAGCCCCTCGGGAGGCTATTCTCCCTTTGTATTGTTCATCATCAGCCCCTGAGGCAATCCACCACACCACACACTGGAGTAGGGTATTACACCACAATGGTGGCCTGAACCAATATAAACCTCGTGTCCCTTGTGTGTTCATCTTTCTAGCTTAGATCCCTTGCGAGGCTTCGAGACATGAGTTGGTAGGGGAGAGATCTTCGCGCACACCCCAGAGTTCGAACCTCAAGGGTCTTCCGGAACCCGAAATCCGACATTTGGCATGCCAGGTAGGGGTGCGCCGGAATCCTTCTTCCACCGCCTCGCATTTCGTCGTCCGTCGCGCCCATGTCTGACGCTCGCCGAGCCCACCCGAGCGTCGGGATGCTCTCGCGGCCCATGTCGCCCAGACGGCCCCTGTAGGCGGGCCTCCCCGTCGTTCCCCGTTGCCTGCCGCCCACGCCGCCACCGGCCCGGCGGGGAACGAGCAGCAGGCGTCGTCGCTGCATCCCTCGGTGCGGCAGGAAGGCCACACCGCCACCCCGTCGCTGACTCCGGCAGGCTCGTCGTCGCACGCTCATCGCGCTCCTGCAGACGCGCAGGCCGCGCTGCTCCTAGCACATGAGCTCCTGCACTATCGCCCCGTCGACGACCTCTACGATGAGTGGCTCGCTCGTATCACCGAGCTCATCAGCGCCGCAGGGGGCTCCCCTGCGTTGTCCCTCTTGCTACATCACCCTCCGCCCTGCGCGGGCAACGCAGCTTCGGAGGCACCTCCGCCGCCTACTCCTCAAGAAGGCGCCCTGGCCCCAAGGCGCGCGGCCCATGGACAAGACCCACCGCACCCAGCGCCCGTGCAGCAAGAAAAGAGCTGCCAAGAGGTCCCTCACCCTCAAGAAGTTGCTCGCGTGCTCCCAGCGCCAGCACGCCATGACCGCATTCCTACTCCAGCATGCCAAGACCCCGCGCTGATGCTGGCGGCAGCGCGTGGAGACCTCCAAGATCAAGCCCTTCGTCACCAAAGGCCCCCTGTAGCCACTGCAGGCTGCCACGCCTTCACCGCCGAGTTGCGCAGTGTGGCCTGGTAGGGCAAGTTCAAGCCAGATCTGCCTCCTCGCTACAACGGTACTGCCGACCCCGCGGAGTTCCTCCATCTCTACGAGCTGGGCATCGAGGCAGCCAACCGGGACGAAAAGGTCATGGCGAGCTAGTTTCCCATGGCGCTCAAGGATGGCGCCCACACCTGGCTCCTGAACCTGCCTCCCGACATGATCTCCTCTTGGGACGAGATGCGCACTCGCTTCATCGCCAACTTCCAAGGCACTCGCGACTGGCCCCTGGCCATGAGTGACCTGCGCCGCATCAAGCAACAGCCAAGAGAGACCCTGCAGAAGTACATCCAGCGCTTCAACAACGCCCGCCTCAAGATCCCCAGGGTGACTGAGGAAGCCATCATCTCAGCCTTCTCCGATGGCGTACGTGACATCAAGATGAAAGAGGAGCTAGCAATCCATGAAGACATGTGCACATCTCTGGAGCTGTTCAACTTGGCGACCAAGTGCGCCAGGGTTGAGGAAGGGCGCCTCTCCCTCCTCGAGCTTCCGGCTGCTGATCCGGAAGAGAAGAAGCCCAAGGTGAAGGACGTGAAGCGCAAAGGAGCTGATGTGCTCGCAGTGGAGCCAGACACCAAGCGAGGCAGGGATCAGCCAGAGTCATCCAAGGGCAGTCGGTACTGCGTGTACCACGACCTCCACACCCACAACACCAACGAATGCCAAGAGCTCAAGGCTGTGCGAGATGGACATATCGGCCGACGCCCCGAGCGCAACGATCGGGGCTATGGCCGAGGAGGAGGAAGAGGTGGAGGACGATGGGAAGACCGTGGCCCTCTCCAAGGATGGCGTGACCGACCTCGCGAGGACCGCTGGCAGGACCAGCCTCGCGAGGGAGGTTGGAGGGATCAGCCTCGTGAAGATCGCCTGCAAGGCAACGCAGGCCTCCCTCCTCTGCCACCACCGCCGAGGAGGAATGAAGACCAGCATCAGGACGAGGGGGCTGGGGGCTTCCAGGAGCCGCGCGCAATCGCTTGCATCCTAGGCGGCTCCCAGGCCCCAGTCTCACAGCGCATCTTCAAGCAGTTTGCTCGCGAGGTGAATGCAGTCCTTCCCAAGCTTGAGGCCATGCGCCCTCTCAGGTGGTCTGCGTGCGCTATCACATTCATCTCAGTGGATCAGCTCAAGTGCGCGGCAACGGCCGGAGTCCTCCCAATGCTTGTTCCCCATTCATCAGCAATGTGCAAGTCACCAGGACCCTCATCGATGGCGGAGCAGGACTCAACATTCTGTCCGTCGAGACGTTCAACAATCTCCAAGTTCCATATGATCAGCTTCAGCCGACCATGCCTTTCTGAGGAGTTACTGATGGTTCCACTGTTCCGATAGGGCAGGTTCGCCTTCCTGTCACCTTTGGGCAGCGCAACAACTACCGCACTGAGCTCATTGACTTTGACATCACCCACATTCGCCTGCCATACAATGCCATCCTCGGGTACCCAGCCCTGGCCAAGTTCATGGCAGTGACTCACCATGGCTACAATGTCCTCAAGATGCCTGGAAGCGATGGAGTCATCACAGTCCCCTGTGAAGAAAAGGATGCAGTGTGTTCTCTTGAGCGTGCCTTCCAGGCCGCGGCAATTGAAGACCTGGATCACAGGAGCGGGAGCCTTTCCAAGGCGGTCCCTAAGAAGAAGAAGACTTCACCTGGCCCAAACCATCAGGAGGCAGGCACCTCCAGAGACGTTGTGTCAGGATCGGCGCCCGTCCAAGGGGCGCCACCCTCTGTCGCATAGGAAGGCGTGCCCGGCGCCCTCCTCGGGCAAGGCTCGAGGGCTCTCTCCTGGAGGGCCACCGACTTTGCCAAGGTCACGAGGGAGGCGCTCGGGCACCACTTGGAGGCGTGCTTCAAAGCACGTTTCCCTTCGGAAGGTATGAGGCAAGGAGGGCCAAACCCTCAGGAGTTCATCGCGAGAAACACTCAGGAGCTACAGGAGTCAAGAGTCATGCACGGCAGCCGCCGCTTGCCCGCCGTAGCCCCCCATCCAGGCGAGGATGGTGGGCTGCGCGTCTGCATCGACGTGCCAGGGCTCAACCGAGCCGCGTCTCAGGAGCGCCTCTGGCCTTCGCGCGTGGGGTGTTGTGAGGGTCCACCTCACAGCTACATTCGCATGCCTCTTGGCCTGCCGAACACGGCCGCTGCTCATCAGCTCCTGCTGAGGAGCATTCTGGAGGCTCAGGAGGTCAGGCATTGCGCGGTCCTAGCGGAGATGGAGATGGTCCTCGAGGATCCGCCTACGCCCCCGGGGCCTCCCGAGGCTCCTGGTCCCGGGAGCTCGTGAGGGTCGGTTCCTCACCGCGTGTCATCCGCTACTTCAGCATCCCTTCATCTCCGACGGTATCACGTGACATCTTTCAAAGTTCCATTTTCAGCTGGGAGCGCCCACAGGGCTGCATCATTCCCAGGTCACGTGGGTCCGTCCCTGCGGCATGTCACTACAAAAAAATACACTTCCTTGATGACACGTGTTTGTCACAGTAGGTCGCGTTTTTTGTCATGCATGTACATCCATGACAAATTTATGACAGAATCAAGATAGTCATACCTATGCTGTCGTAGAAGTGTTCCATGACATTACCAAAATTGTCATCACGGAAGTGTCCACTTCCATGACGATAAATCGCGCGTCACAGAAGTGCTTTCGTCAAGGGTGACCAACACGTGGCCTCCACCGTAACGGAACGTCGTTAAGCTATCGGGTCGGATTTTGGATCCGATAAGCCGTTAACAGCCACGACCAATGCCAATTTTCCACGTGTAAAATTCTCATTGGCTGACGGATCCACGTGTCAGCTCCGCGTTGGCACAGGTGTCACTCATCCAACGGTCGAGATGGGCCTATGATATGTTGACACGTGGACCGGCACAAAAGTGGCCCACAAAGTTTAAATGGGCCGGCCCAACCGAAGGCCCATAAGATATAGCGGACCATAATGGGTCGGCCCAGGTAAAGGCCCACAGAATTTAGCGGACCATAATGGGCCGACCCAGCTAAAGGCCCACAAGATTTTGCGGACCACATGGGCCGGCCCAGCTAAAGGCCCACAAGATTCTGCAGACCATAATGGGCCGGCCCAGCTAAAGGCCCAACATTCTCTGTAAAATCGGCCTGTCAACGGCCTGGTCTAAACTTGTCATCAATGCGGCCCATGGTCACTTCTGGCCCGTTAACAGTCCGCTAAGTAATTGGGCCGAATTACGGCCCGGTGTATTTCCGGCCTGTTAAAGGTCCGGCTTCATTTGGGCCCGTTTACAGGCCATCAAAACTTTCGGCCCACAAACGACCGTGAAGGATTTGGGTCATATTCGGCCATGTCAGTCATTCGTCCTGTTAGAGGCCCACTATAGATTTGGGCCACTTTTGGCCTGTTGTCATTTTCGGCCTGTTAACGTTGGATGTAAACCATGGTCCATATGTGGCCCAACGTCATATCGGGCCCATTAATGGCCCATATAAAAATGATGATAATCTAGCCCGACCGAAGTTCCGGCCTGTTAAAGGCCCGTGTATTAGGTCGGCGCATTTACGGCCCGTCCGAATTTCGGCCTGTCAAATATCCGCATCGTAAATGGGCCACCATTTCGGCCTGCTAAGTCCAGTGGGTTATTTGGCACAATCAGGGCCCAATCTCACTTTTTGGTCTATTAAAGGCCCATGTTTTTTATGGGCTCGAGATATTTACACCTGTAAATGGCCTATTTTTACTGAGGCCCAAATTATGTCTAGGCCTGTTAAAGGCCCACTATGGGCATAGGCCTACCAAAAAATTTGAAAGCTTATGCTAATTTAAGCCCAGATATTTTTAGTGGGCTACATGCCAATTTCGGCCCGTAATAGTTTTTAGCCCAATTGGAATGGGCCCGACGAATGTTGGCATGTTGGGCTACGAAGCTTTCGGCCAAATACATTACTAAGATAAACCTACACTATACAAAAATAGCGTCATACTTACTGCAGCATGTGGCAGCATCATAAATGTTGTATCACAACAAAATAAATTCCAATCATACAACAAAAGGCCTGTTGGCAAAAGTTTACAGTCCTTCCAGATAAAAGCACCATCAGATGTATAGAAGAACAAATCATTTGACCTGAGTGCTAATGTTTCAGGCTGTAGAATCTGATGGAGCAGCACGATCTCCACCTTTTTCCACCATTGCTCTTCAACAACAAAGTGAATGTCTGATAGTCTAGTTTCAAAACCATTCATATCTTGACGACATTTCTCAACCACTATTCTTGTTTCCGAAACAACGTCCATTAGGGATTGGAATTGTGTTTGGAGCATAGATATATCACTCTGTCTAGCAGGATGATTTTGTTCATTAGGCGATTTGGACGAGGTTACCTTGACAACCAACCCAGAATTACGCAGGAAGGTGCTTTTTGCACTGTTAGTGGAGAGGTACTAATGCACTGCAGCAAGAAGTGACATTGTGCCTGTAGTAGCCTCGTCACCTTCAGGTGGTTGTGGTTGTTCAATCATTTGTTCCATAGCTTCCTGAAAGTTTGAACTTGTAGATTAGTGTACCAGATAAGTTACTAATTAGACAAAAACAAACAAAGTAGGTTAAACGTTTATACATAACTTATTTTGGTGAACTACTGTAATACATTAGCATGTATTGTAGTGCCAACTACATAATAAAACCACTTTCAGAACATATGTCCATGTAGCATGCCTACTTTATTGTCTATTTCCTCACATTCGTTGACATCTAAGGATAAAGAGACATGGTTTAAAGTTGGATGAACATAGTATGACATCATTCATATCATGGGCAAACAGATATAAAACAAACAAGCTATTTTATCATTGTGTGCGCACGTGAACATAACAACTAGATTACATATCAAGACCAAAAGAATATCCTTCATCTCTTTTAAACCATGTAAGGTGAAATGATACGTTAAGACAACTGTGTATAAAAGTGAACAGAGTAACTGACATTGGCTGCAAACCAAGTAGTTAAATGAACACATCACAGTACCAATCAGTTCAAGGCAGGAGGAGTAAGGACTTACAACAGCGGCTTGAACTGGTGTGCTCATGCCATTCATCTTGCTGGTGTGGCAATCCTTGAAGATTTGCACTACATTCGGTTTAGGTTCTTTTTGGTCCACACGGGCTTTCCTCTGTATTTGGAACAAGTCAATATAGATACGATAATATGGCACCAAAAAAGAAGGAAGTAGCAGCTATTTACAAGAGCCTCGCAGTGTGCAATATAGCTACGAGATCCTGTTGTCTGTTGGAATTTCACTTTAGAACGGTTGGTTTTGTTCTTCAAACAGTTAGCCTAGAAGAAGATACACTTGTAAGGCACATACATAAATACAAGTTCAATATGTGGTCTGATCAAATACATATAGCCTACCTGATACTTTGGATCAGACCAGTGTTTAACGAGGGTTGTCCAGTCTTCATCTGTAATATATTCCACTGGAGATGTTTGGGCGATTTCATTGTTAGACTTGCCTTCAAAGTGAGATTTTCTAAGGTGGTACCGATACTGTCGAAGAGCAGACTGAAAAACATGAGTGCATGCTTGTTTAGTTGCATCATCTTTCGGATCCAACTTGAACCTCATTTGTTGAAAAAAGAATGTGAGTCTTATTAGGAGGAAGCTAGAAAGTATGGGACAGAGCAAGACAATATTACTAATTGCGATGAATAACATTACTTATGGATAAATGGTGAAAGGAAGGTGTTAAACTGGGTATTTTCTTTCTCATTCCTGTACTGGATCCATGTTGGGAGGATACGTGCATGACACCTAACGGCAACGGCTGCCTCTGATACTAACTTGGCTGACTCTATAGCATCACGTGGCCTTTTTAAACCTGCCTCAAAATGGATCTCCATTCTTCCTCCTTTAGATTTTGTTAATCTGTCAAGCATTATCCCTGATGTCTGTTTCCGCTTGCGCCGTGGTGCTAGTTCAAGAACGAATATGGAAAGTGTTAGTGTACATCAAACAATGAGAGTACATATAAAGGAGCATGCAACTGCAACTTGACTCGGTCAGGTACCGTCTTGGTGTTGATGCTCATGAGGTTCATCTGATCTTGCCAAGTCCTGTTGTGTCAGCAGTGCTTCGAAAGTAGTGTTAGGTGTGAAGGCAGCTTGGTAACTGGCCATTTCCGGAGCAAACGAACGAGTAACTGGTTGAGATGCTGGTACAGTTGAAGCGGATGCTGCAGCTGGTGGAGTAGGTGATACTGTGTTTGTAGATTTAGCCGACGGACTTGGACCTTCTACTGCACTATAAGTACCAGCAGAATCTCGATGGCAGAACCTTTTCCGTTTCACCCGACGAGTAACAGCACCCCCTACTATATTATTTTCCTTGCTCTTTTTTGACTTTGCCATGTCAAGCTGTACCCACAACACAAAAGAATAAAATCACTCTTCAGAACTCATTGATGCATGATACAGACAAGCAATACTTTGATGTAAGACAATCGTATGAGGATGGAATATGTAAGAAAAACAGGACGGCATGACATATTCATAGCTATGATGTGCAAACTAAGCAGAAGGATTTTCAAGAAAATAGAAGTAATGCAAGCTAGACACCATATGAAAGATGCAACCAATATTACTCTGCCAAGTTAAAAGTGCCTTGTCATAAGTGGCAATTCGAAAAACTAGAAGCAGTACAACATAGAAATCAATGCAAGATGCAACCACTATCAAACTGCCATGTTAAAAGCGTCCAATCATGAGTTACTGATGCGGGATACACAACAGCGGTACTTTGATGTAAGAACATGGTATGATCGATAGATGAAGTGTATTCTAGACACAGAAAGCCATGTCATATGCACATGTATAACATATAAACTCAGCAGGTGCAATTTAATCAAAATAGAAGAAATACAGGCTAGACAACATATGCAACATGAAACCAATTATCACACTGTCAACTTAGAGCAAGCACCTGCAATGGTGGAGTGTGGGAGATGAACTCATCATGTAGACTTGGGACTTCAACTTCATTAGCAGTAGCAGTGGCAAATCTAGAGAGTCTCTGTTTGCGTCGGTGCGGAGTACCACCAACATCCCCTAACTTACTCTTTTCCTTCCTATTTTATGATATTGCCTTATGAAGTCAAAACCACAAGAAGATGAATAAAATTAGCTCTGCATAGCTGGTTGATGCATGATAGAGACGAACACTAATTTGATATAAGGCAAGCGCAGGATAGGAGGATGGAATATATACAAAAAAGACAGCGTTTCATATTCACACGTACGATAGGAGGATGGAATATGTATGAAAAAACAGTAAGCGGAAGGCATTTCAACAAAATTAGAAGAAATGAAAGCTAGGCACCATATGAACATGCAACCAATATCACTCTATCAGGTAAAAAGTGTCTCATCGTAAGTGCCATTTCAAGAAATTAGAGGCAGTATAAGCTATAAGACAATGCAAGATGCAACCTACATCACAGTCCCAAGTTAAATGTGTCTTATGGGTAAGTGATCGTTGCAGGTATAAGTTGTAAGCTACGCAGATGCAATTCTACATAATTAGAAGCAATACAAACTAGACATCATACGGAAAACGCAACCACGTATAACAGTTCCAAGTAAGAGCAAGCACCTGTGATGGTGGAGTAGGGGAGATGTGCTCATCATGTACACATATGTTCTAGAAACAGGAACACGTGTCATATTCACAGGCATTATGTGTAAAGTAAGCAGATGCAATTCAAGTTAGAAGCAATACAAGCTAGACATCATACGCAACATGCAACCACATATAATAGTGTCAAGTTAGAGCAAGCACCTATGATGGTGGAGTAGGGGAGATGTGCTCATCATCTACACAGCTATGTTGTTTGTCCAGCCTTGTGTTGTCTTGCGAATCTTGTTAGGAGGATGGCGGAGTAGAATCTGTAGAGACCCCCTGTTTGAGTTGCTCCGAAGGACCACCATCATCCACTATCGGACTAATTTCCTTCAGCTGTAATGATTTTGCATTGTGAAGTCAAACCGATAAGAAAAAGGAATAAAATTCGCTCTTCAGAACTCATTCATGCATGATACTAACGAACACTACTCGGATGAAAGGCAAACACATGATGCGAGGATGGAATATGTATGAAAAATAGGATGGTGTGACATATTCACACCTATGATGTGGTAACTAAGCAGAAGGCATTTCAACAAATTAGAAGCACTGCAAGCTAGACACCATATGAAAGATGCAACCAATATCACTCTGCCAAGTTCAAACTGTATGGCGTTTCAACAAATTAGAAGCAGTATATGCTAGAAATCATATGCAAGACACAACCAATATCACAGTGGCGACTTAAAGGTGCCTTATCATAAGTGACTGATGCAGGATATGCAAGAATAGTAGTCTGATGTCGAAACAGGAACACATGTCATATTCACAGGCATTATGTGTAAAGTAAGCAGATGCAATTCAACAAAGTTAGAAGCAATACAATCTAGACATCATACGCAACATGCAACCACATATAATAGTGCCAAGTTAGAGCAAGCACCTGTGATGGTGGAGTAGGGGAGATGTGCTCATCATCTACACAGCTACGTTGACTGTCTAGCCTTGCGTTGTCTTGCGAATCTTGTTGGGAGGATGGTGGAGTAGAATCTATAGAGAACCTCCGTTTCAGTTGCTTGGAAGGACCACCATCATCCAATGCCTTGCCAATTTCCTTCAGCTTTATTGATTTTGCATTGTGAGGTCATACCGACAAGAAAAAGGAATATCATTCGCTCTTCAGAACTCATTCATGCATGATACTGACGAACACTACTCTGATGAAAGGCAAAGTCATGATACGAGGATGGAATATGTACGAAAAAATGGATGGCTTGACATATTCACACCTATGATGTGGTAACTAAGCAGAAGGCACCAACAAATTAGAAACACTGCAAGACACCATATGGAAGATGCAATCAATATCACTCTGCCAAGTTAAAACTGTCTCGTCATAGGTGGCGTTCATCAAACTAGAAGCAATACATGCTAGAAATCATATTCAAGACGCAAACCAATATCACACTGCCAACTTAAAGGTGTCTCATCATAAGTGACTGATGCAGGATACACAAGAAGAGTAGTTTCATGTAAGAACATGGTGTGATAGACAGATATAGTATGTACCAAAAATAGGAAAGCGTGTCATATTCACATGTATCATGTGTAAGCTAAGCAGATGCAGTTTACACTAATTAGGAGCAATACGAGCTAGACACCATATGCAACATGCAACCAGATATCACACTGCCAAGTTAGAGCAAGCACCTTGGATGGTGGGGTAGGGGAGCGGAGACTTGGACCTTGTAATGCACTATCAGTACAAGGAGAATCGATACAGGTTCTCCGTTTACGTTGCTGCAGAGGACCACCATCATCGCCTTCCTTATACTTTTCCTTCCTCTTTCTTGATTTTGCCTTGTCAAGTCAAACCCACAAGAAAAAGGAATAAAATTTGCTCTTCAGAACTTATTGATGCATGATACTGACGAACACTAGTTTCATGTAAGGCAGACGCATGATAGGAGGATGGAATATGTATGAAAAATAGGACGGCATGACATATTGACATGTATGATGTATAAAGTGTAAACTAAGCACAAGGTGCTTGAACTTGTTAGAATCGATGCAAGCTAGAAACCATATGAAAGATGAAACCAATATCACTCTTCCAAATTAAAAGGGTGCCCTAACAAATGTATTTGACCAAATTAGAAGCAATACATGGCAAAAGGCTAGAAATAATATGCAATATGCAACGAATAAAGGTGACTCATCGTAAGTGATTGATGCAGGATACAGAAGAGAGGTAGTTTCATGTAAGAACAAGGTTAACACATAGATGTAGTGTGTACCAAAAATAGGAAGGCATGTCATATTCACAGGTATAGTGTGTAAACTAAGCAGATGCAATTTACCCTAATTAGAAGCATTACAAGCTAGACATCTTATGCAACATGCAACCACATATCACACTGCAAAGTTGGAGCAAGCACCTGTGATGGTGGTGTAGGGGAAGTGTTGTCTTCAGGTAAAGAGCAACGTTTAATATCTTCATTTAGGCTTGCTGTTTCTTGAGAATCATGTGGAGAGGATGAAATTGCATTCTTTATAAGAGTACTGCGTCTCATATTAACCCACGCGTGTGACTGTCTCACCATAAGCGATAGACGCAGGATACACAAGAACAGTAGTTTGATGTAAGAACATGGTGTGATAGGCAGATGTAGTATGTACCAAAAACAGGAAGGCGTGTCATATTCACATGTACAATGTATAAGCTAAGGAGATGCAACTTAACAAATTAGGAGCATTGATGAGGGATACACAAGAAAAGTAGTTTCATGTAAGAACATGGTTAATAGAAAGACGCGGTATGTACCAAAAACAGGAAGGCATGTCATATTCACAGGTATAATGTGTTAACTAAGCAGATGCAATTTACCCTAATTAGAAGCATTACAAGGTAGACACCATATGCAACATGCAACCACATATCACACTGCCAAGTAAGAGCAAGCACCTGCGATGGTGGTGTGGGGGAATTGCGGTGATCAACTAGAGATCTACGTTGACTATCTTCATTTAGCCTTGTTGTTTCTTGAGAATCATGTGGGGAGGATGACACTGCACTCTTTAAACGAGTAGGGCGTCTCACAGTAACCCACCCGGGTGACTGTCTCATCATAAGTGATTAACGAGGGATACAAAAGAGCATTTGTTTGATGTACGAACATGGTTAATAGACATATGTAGTATGTATCAAAAACAGGAAGGCATGTCATTATCAAAGGTATAATGTGTAAAGTAAGCAGATGCAATTTAACCAAATTGGAAGCAATACAAGCTAGACACCATATGCAACATGCAACCACATTTTACAACGCGAAGTTAAAGCAAGCACATGGGATGGTTGTGCGTGGCAATTGAGATCATCAACTGCAGAGCTACGTTTACTGTCTCCAACTACTGACACCGCATCCATTAGAGCGCTGAAATGCTTAGTGCTTATCTTCTAATTACACTGGAGCGACTTCTGTCTTTTCTTTTCTGCATTCATCAACACTGCATTAGAGTCTGAAATACCCATGCATAAAAAAATAATAGTCTGAGTATGGGTGAAGTGTGTGCACAATTAGTACAGTGTAAAGGTAGCAGATAGCAGGTCGGTGAGAAATAAATGATGGGAGACATATGATAGCTCTACAACATGCATGGCACACTCAATTACTACAGGATTCTATGAAAATAACAGTCGACTAAAAGCAAATAGGTCAGTCCATTTTTCTGCACCGTTCGATGTACAAAGAACGGGCAGATCGCCTTCATCTACCTCCAACCAGTCAGTGTTGACGATCTTCCTCGAAACGCCAGCGACCAGTGGCCCAGTATTCCTCCCCTGCCTATGCCCTCCCCTCGACCTCACCGCACCGCCGTGCTTGGCACCGCCCCACGGCCATCCATTCAAGCCCCGCCGACCTCCAGATCGGGCGCAAGTAGCTCCTGCGCCCCACACCCCTATGATAGACACTGATGCGCCATTTCCCCGGGGAACAGGCAGACTAGGTGCTCCGCGCGCCTAAGCGGGTGCTTCTTCTTTTAATTGCGGTTCGACTGACCCTGAATTGAAATCCAGGCGGGCTACTGACCTCTAGCAAAGGTGAAATAGTAAAAGGGAGGAAACCTTGTGCATTTAGTATCACGAAGAAGATGCAGTAAGAAGCACTCAACTAGTTTCTTTCGTGGGATGAATATGGTGTGAGCGGAGACGTAAGATTTGCACGAATAAGGGAAGAGGAGTACCTCTTTCTGCTGGCAGTGTTGTGTCCTCCTTCTATTTTTCCAACGATCTTGTTGTTCGCAGAAAACCAGAAGTTGTGGAGGACGGTGCAGCCTTGGACGAACCCATGGCCAAGTCATTGAGTGTGCTGTGGTGGCCGTCTGTCGGCGGCGGGGAAGCAGATCCGAGGCGGTGAAAGACGGCGTAGCAGGAACAGCTCCGGTGCGGTGGACGGTTGCGACAGTGGAGCCGCAGCAATGAGGTGCAGGACGGCATGGTCGGAGTGGTTCTGGTATGGCGCACGTCGGCGTCGGCGTCGTGGAGGCAGCTCGGCCTCGGCTTCAGCTACTAAGTCCTTGAGGGCGTTGAGGTTGCGGTTGCGTTGGACGACGACGTCGGGGTACTGGCTCCGGCGTGATGGAGGAGGGCAGCGGTGGATTGGCCGCTATGGGGTGGAGGACGGAGGAGGCTGGGGTTTCGCGGCTGGTGGAGAGGGCGTTTTCGCGCCCACTGAGTATGAATGGGGAAACGGAGGGAGGCGGGGAACTAAGGGGGAACAATGTTTCGGTTTGAGACGCGCTTGTTTGAAATTTGTGGAAAGTTACAAACTTTGCCCCCATCTAAAATTTTGGACATATTGTGGGTTGGGGGTAGGACAGTCATGTCATGTGTCCCAAATGTGGGCGGGATAGATTTCGACCGAGCGCATGGGTGTTTAGGCGCCCATGGCATATGAATGCTTCTCGGAGGCGGTTGAGACTGGCGTCTTGGTGAAGTTACAAACCTACCCCGGTTTAGACCTTTGGACATCGGGCCGATAGGCTACACAGGCCAGAGTCAGGACAGTAATTTCCTACCACCAAAACATTAGTCTCGCGCGGTTTCGGGTGACCAAAGGCCTATTTGGCGCTTCGTTCAATATTTCGGAGCAGAAGCATTAACGTTTTCGGTTCTCTTGAATTGAACTTTCAGGATTTTTCAAACTTCACAAATCTTTACTCTTGAAAATCCTAAAGCTATGATTATTTTGGAATGGAGGGGGTACATTTTAATATGCATTGTACACGAGTATATATTAAAAAATATGCAACTTACCTCAGTTCATGCATGGTTCTAGATATAATCTCCTTGGTTGCAAAAAAAAGTTAGATATGCGTATGAATATATATAGCATGTTCAAACTCACAACAAAGATTGATGCCCCCTTTTACATCTGATTTACAAATGCCATTATCTCGGGTTCAAATAGATGAATGCACTTCCTATGAATTCGAATCTTCGAAACCCCCTTTATGTTGAATTCGACATGTATTTTATTTCGTAGCTAGCAATTTGGAATGTATCCATGCAAGTGACAAATGTATAAAGTGCTTCACACTAACAACATGGAGTGCACTAATTAATGTTTATATATGAATTGCAAAAGCATCCATTGCCTGTATTTCAAACCGCTCTCACTCTGTGGATTGATAATATGAAATAAACACATGCACATGCTAGAATTCAATAGAGTATGGGTGTCTGATAGACCGATTTTCGTCCATACGCAATTTTGCAAAATTCATGATCTCATCCAAAAATAATAATGCCATTTATATTTTAATTTAATGCGTAGAACCGCCTTTTACACGTAGATGCACTATGCCTCGCCCTGTTCTCACAAACGCGATATATATCTCTCCATCTAACGCATAAGTGCACACGCTTTATATGCATCGGCATTTCTCTTTCACACATGCTCACAATCTCTCTCAGGGTGTCGGGGTGTCTCACGCACATGCTCTCTCTGTTTCTCTCTCTCTCTCTCTTTCTAACTACTATGTACCACTCTTTTCACTAATCTCAGTTGGAAAACACTATTTCTCTCACATGCACGGTCTCTACTAGCCCTCTATACGCACATATATGTGCCTACGTGTCTCCCGCATGCACATTATCTTTAGGCCTCTCTCGCAC
>NC_041387.1:303612858-303652598 GCF_002162155.2 Triticum dicoccoides
TAGGATATCCCTGGCTGTTAGGCTGGATGGTAATACGAGGCAAAGTTTTACCCTAGTTCGGATCGGACCCTTGTAGTTGAAGAAAGAGCCTACTCCTGGTACTGTATATTAGTGATAGGGGTGTGTACAAAGTACACGTGAATACCAGGCATTGTGCGTGTGTGTATACTATCGACGAACTAGCCCCCAAGCTTGTATAACATACTAAGGGCCTAGGGTTACAAATCATATATAGTCGGCTTATCACCAGTGGGGATATAGTCCTCCGCGACTCTGGTAGCTTCGTGTTGTACGCCGAGTCCTCCACATGGGTCTCCCTATAACACGTCTCGGTCCAACCTATATGTGGTGCAGGATGGAACCGACCCATGAGTCTTCATGTTGACCCACCACAACTAGAAATGATGTGCCCACCACACCACACACGTAATCGGCCACTAAGAAAATAAGCATATACAATAGTACAATGGTATCTAGCTCACGATACGTCTCCATATTTTGTTGTGACACTAACGGACTTTGCATTTGATGCGTGCTCCGTATTTTGTTGACGACACTTACGGTCATTGTATTTGAAGCGAAAGCACGATATGGTCACTGGACTTCAGAATAAGCTCATCATGGTCACCACCTACATTTTGTCGTGCTAACCAACATGTGGTTGGATGGTTAGAGGACAGTGGTTTCTCGAGCCCACCAAGGTTAAAGTCCCGGTGCTCGCATTTATCTTGTGTTAATTTCAGTATTTTCCGGTGATGTACATTCAGTGGGAGGAGACATTCCACTCGACTACGAGGCACCTATGCTGACTTTGTAAAATCTCAAGATCATATATGTTGGCCCACTCTCAGGGTTCGCATGTGTGCGCTTATAGCGGTGAGTGCTTGCGCGTATATATGAGCCCTTGCGTCTGTACCGTGTTAAACAAATACATGTCATGATTATACTGTCACTGGCTCACCCGTACAACTCCGTATTTTGTTGATGACACAATCAATTGACCAGTCAAACGGCACAACTAGTGTTGCACCATCGGGGCGTGTAACCGTGGGGCCCACCTGTCAGCCAGTATATGAAAGAAAGAAATGGTAGTTTGAGTCTGTACTGTGTTAATAAAATAGGAGTACATTTTAGGGTGATCATACGGTCACTGGCTCACCATACAACTCCGTAACTTGTTGATAACACGATCAATTGACCAGTCAAACTATCCACATTCAGCAGCGCACATTACCATAGGGCCCACCCGTCAGCGCGTATATGAAGGACAGAAATGGTAATAAACTAGTGGTCGGTGGGTATTCGAAGTCGTGAGACCTCTGGTTGGCAGTCACCGGCGGTTGGGGGGCGTTCATTGGGCGGTGGGGTGGGGATCCCCGGAGAAAAAGCTCAGCACGGGGGGGAGGGGGCTAGAGGGATGGTTGGTGCAGCGGCGGACCGACGGTGGGGAGTGGTTTCGGGGAGGGCGGGCCGGCCGCGGGCGGCGGGGGCGGGCGGTTCGGCCGGTGGTGGCTAGCGGCTCAAGGGGGGTGGAGTTTGATGATAAACTGGAGGCCCTTGATTTCGTATCCAACGGCTGGAAAATCTAATGACCAGAGATGAAAAAATCAGTCGACTGACGTGTAGCCTCACCCGCACATACACATGCACGCACGCAAGACACGCACGCATGCAGGCGTGCAACACTGACACGTACACATAACGTACACACACACGCATGCTGGCGTGCAACAGTGACACGTACACATGCACTCACGAACACACGCACGTACGCACCCATGCATGCAACACTGAAATGCACCCTTGCACGTACGCAACACTCGCACGCCTGCATGCACACAGCACACGACGCAAGACACACGCTCAAC
This sequence comes from Triticum dicoccoides, assembly GCF_002162155.2. Classification (NCBI taxonomy): domain Eukaryota; kingdom Viridiplantae; phylum Streptophyta; class Magnoliopsida; order Poales; family Poaceae; genus Triticum; species Triticum dicoccoides. The sequence goes on from NC_041387.1 coordinate 303,614,727, forward strand.
CTATATGTGCATGCACCCTTTGTTAAGGACATGGATTGTTACGGGTATTAATCAATCTTATCTGTGATAAGCAGAACATTGATGTTTGCATCGGTCTTTATGAATCACAACGTATTGAACGGGCTATCAACATAGTAGGCTTAACTACATGAAAAAGATGACGTCACACTCAATGAACAATCATCGGTTTATGAAATGCCCGCTTCTGACCGCCCTGGCCCACCAAAGGTTCCTCTTCCATGCGCTGCCTGCATTGGGTCACTGACATGCAGGCCATGCACCCAAAGAGCCCACACGTCAGTGGAAGAACGACGCGGTGTCCTAGGTCAGAGTCGAGGGCGCCACTCGCGGCACGCCCGGCTGAACACGCCTCTGTGCCGCATTCAAACACCTCCATGAAACCCGCCCGTGTGGAAGCCGAGAAACCTACTCTGGACACACATCCGTTCATGACCGGGCCGGTGTTAAACGCAACGCCGGCCGAGCTCCTCCCGTCCGCCGTCTATTTAGTCTCCTATTTAAATGAGGCCAAACGCCGGCCAAGAATCGCACACCTCCGCCGCTCCCCTATCTCCTCCACCTCTTACAATGGCTTACGAAGAGTAGTTATTCCGCATCCAAGCCGGCTGGGTAGCCTGCCGGATACGAGCTATGCAGCTCACTGATCCACCTCCCTCCCCTCGCCCGACGGAGCCAGTTGCCGCCCCAAGCCGGCGCCCGGTTCAGTAACTCGCCGCTCCAGGCCAACTCGACGAGGAGCAGCGCACAGGCGTCGTTGTTGCCGTCCATGCCACAGCCTCGTACCGTGTCTCCCGTTTCTGTGGCTGAGACTCCCATGTCGGTGGCTGCGCCATGCAAGAAGCGACAGAAGCCGGGTGCGCGGAGAGCGACGAGTTGGTGGCCAGCGCCTCCGCGTCCGCCGCCATCATCGAGGAGAAGTAGAACACGGGAGGCCGCCACCGCTTGGGTCCCATGAAGGCCACCGCGGAGGCGACACCGACGTACACAGCAGGTGTCTTGCCGGATCCTTTTGTTGCGAGGACCTTCATCGACCCCGCATGGGCTCCACAGAAGAGGGGAATGTTAGGATGAACTCGAGCCGGTGCCGGCAATGGCGAAGTAGTGGCCGGTGATGAACTCAAACCGGTGCCGGCCACCATCATCTTCAACACCAGCCAATGATATCAGTTGGGCAGTGGGGAAGCAAGCCGTCCTTTGCGCTGAAGCATATACCTCCGGGGCTCCTGGCAGTCCGGTGATCGTGTTGCCGGACATGAGGAACACAAATCGATCAGCGGGCGACCATTTAGGCCAGGTATTATATACCTGTGCTGTCGAGAACTAGCACCGCGTAGTTCATTTGAACGTAATGAAATTCGTCATGTTTGTGTGAAAATCCAGTATTTTATATGATTTCCTTCGTTGTTTATGTGAAATATCAGTTTGTCTACGTGTTTGCGTAAATTTCATCCGGTTGGTTGAGTTGCTGTCATAATGTGTGCGGCTATGGTTGGATGGCGTAATTTGCGGGTCGCCGGTCGGTCTGCGGGCGGCTCGGGCGGCGTTGTGGGACAAAAAAAACACAGCTCGTGCGAGCTCATCTCCAACGTGCGCGCTGGAGGATGCATGACAGCATGAGCACCCGAGCCATTCCTCGTTCATCGGTGGCAAAGGCACCGGTGGACAAAATGGTCGCCAATATTTTGGCTACCTTGGGCAAGATCCAAACAGCCCCTCCCAACAGATTCAAATCCCTCGTTCGCCGTGGAATTTTTCCATGTGTTGTTTTCATGGACTAGCAAGATGCCCGTGCATTGCACGGAACATCAAGATGCATTTTTTAAAAAAACTTCCGCATGCATGCAAGGGATAATTAATGTCCTCCTTTGCTAGTACCACGAGGCAAACACCATTAATATTGCATCGATTAGTGTTAGTGGCCTTGTATATCTGCAAATTGTAATTTTGATAGTGGCCCCTTGTATATAAAAATGGAGGGAGAAATATGAGAGATAAGGTGAGGAGGAGTGGGGCGTGGTGACGGGTGGTCGGACTGGGCGGAGGCATGGGGATGGACGGCGCATTATGTCTAGGTTTGTATCTCTCTCACACACACCCACGTAGGTGGGGGACGTGCACGAAGAGAAGAGGTGCACGCACGGCGCACGTACTCTCGTCTCTTTCCCAACCACACCCGTGTGGGTACACGGTGGAGCCCATTTTTGTACGAAAAAGGCAGCCCATGTGGTAATTTGGCACGTGTACTGGTTGTCCACTTTGTGGAGGGAGGATCGTCTACCACGGGTGAACAAACAAATTGCGACTTGACGCGTTATGTTAAATTAAAAAAGAGGCAAACCATGTGGGGCCTACCTTAGAGGCAAGGCTCTATACACTGGAGTACTACCTCTGTCCTGGTTTATAGGTCCCCTTTGTAGTTTGTGCTAAATTTTGACTAAAGATTTAACTAACAAAATGTTAATGCATGTCAAGAAAAATTATCTCATTGGATTCGTATTTGAACATAGTTTTCAAAAATATAATGTTTGGTGACATGCGTGAACATTTTGTTAGTTTAATCCATGGTCAAAATTTGGCACGAAATACAATGGGGACCAATAAACCCGGACGGAGGTAGTACTTTTGATGTGTCCCTTCAACTCGCAGAACAAGGAGAAGCTTTCTTAGTACGCCGTCTCCCCCGCCCACGGGCGCGGTGGCTCGTAGGATGAGGTGAAGCTTACTACTACTGTACGCCTTTACGCCCTCTCCCTCGCCCACGCGCGTGGTGGCTCGTAGCACGAGGAGAAAATTTTACTACTCCCTCCGTTTACTCCTCGTCCCTACTACGTACTTTGGTTAGTACTCCCTCTATTTACTTATACAAGGCCACTATAAAAAATACATTTTGCATCTATAAAAGGCCACAAATAGTAATCGAGACAAAAGTTACTACTCCCTCTGAGGGAGTCCTGGATTAGGGGGTGTCCCGATGGCCGGACTATGACCTTTGGCCGGACTCCCGGACTATGAAGATACAAGATTGAAGACTTCGTCCCGTGTCCGGATAGGATTTTCCTTGGCGTGGAAGGCAAGCTTGGCGATATGATATGAAGATCTCCTCCCATTGTAACCGACTCTGTGTAACCCTAGCCCTCTCCGGTGTCTATATAAACCGGAGAGTTTTAGTCTGTAGGACGAACAACAATCATACCATAGGCTAGCTTCTAGGGTTTAGCCTCTCTGATATCGTGGTAGATCAACTCTTGTACTACCCATATCATCAATATGAATCAAGCAGGAGTAGGGTTTTACCTCCATCAAGAGGGCCTGAACCTGGGTAAAAACATCATGTCCCTTGTCTCCTGTTACCATCTGCCTAGACGCACAGTTCGGGACCCCCTACCCGAGATCCGCCGGTTTTGACACCGACATTGGTGCTTTCGTTGAGAGTTCCTCTGTGTCGTCACCGTCAGGAAGGATACCGCACCCCGTCTTTAAAGACGGCGCTATTGCTAAAAGAGCTTTGGCTGTCGGCCAAACTCTCCGGCTAGGCAGTTTTTTTATGACCGCCTGTTCGGCCGCCGCGCCGACAATGACCTCTCGGGCCATCGAAAGCAATCTCCACATCAGCTCGGAACTTGCCGAGAAGTTAGATCCGATGGAGCTCTCTTCCTTAAACGAGCTCTTGGATCGCATCGCCGCCCTGGGAGTCGCTACAGATTACGGCCAGGTTGGGCTTAAACCCGATCAGAGAGAGATTGACTCTCCCCAGGTCACCCACCACGTTGAAGTGGTGGAAGAACAATGCGGCGAATCTTCGCCCCTCCTAAGGACCAGATGTGTCCGGATTCCTGATCCCTCCGAGCCGGACATCCGCGGAGGGGAGGACGTCACCCAAGCCCTGAACCTAAAGTCAGGCAGCGGGCCTGATTCATTGAATAATGTCCAAGAAAACAAGATTCCGAATTCGGAAGTTTCTTGGCCCCTGAGTCTTAGATCGGGCGAGGTTCCGGATTTAAATCCCCCCGCCCACCCAAATACAAGGGATCTATCCCAAATTCAGCAAGAGCCCGGGGAAACAGTACACCATTACTGGGCCAGATTCCTCCTAGTTAGGAACAGGATAAAGGACTGTCGTGAGAGGGATGCAATTTCATTCTTCTGTAACAACTGCAGGACATCAGAATCCTCAACGCTATAAGTCGCTGCGAAATTACACGCTTCGCCGACTTGACATCCATAGTACGAAAGTACTGTGCAATAGAAAGCGTTTGAAAAACCGAAACAAAATTTTGGGACAATCCAACCCTGAATACAATCCCAGTCCGAAACAAAAGGGCGCATTATCGCCAGGCACCTGGGCGAAACAGCAAAAAACAAAAACCCTCTATAGGGTATGGAACCGTACTGGAGGGATGGCTCAATGGACCCTGTAAAATTCATAGTTTAGGGGAAGTCACACCAACTCATAGCCTTAGAGCATGTTGGATACTCTGGCAGGTGGCCAGAAGTGGCGAGGAGCTTTTAACTCCAGAATCCGCAGAGCACCACCCCAGAAACGCCAGTACAGTGTCAACAGTCTCCGAGACTTTCGCATCAAACAATTCAAGGAAACGAACGCTCCGCAGCCTTACCGAAGTCTACCAAGTAGGAACAATAAACCCATGGAGTGACACGGCTATTACCTTTAATGCCAGTGACGAACCTAAATTCCGGACAGCCCGAGCACCAGCCACACTGGTCCTTAGTCCGATAGTGGACGGCTTCCGGCTTACAAAGGTACTCATGGACGATGGTAGCGGACTGAACCTCATCTATGAGGAAACCCTGCAAAAAATGGAAATAGACTGGAGCCGCATTGAGCGAAGCAACACATCCTTTAGAGGAATAATCCCCAGCCGGGAAGCCTGCTGTTCAGGGAAAATAACACTAGATGTGGTGTTCGGCACGCCGGATAATTAAAGATCCGAGGAGGTCACATTTCAAGTGGCCCTGTTCAGCAGCGGATACCACGCTCTGTTAGGGCGAGAAGCATTCACAATTTTTCAAGCTATACCCCATTACGGGTACATGAAGCTCAAAATGCCCGGACCCAACGGAATCATCACTCTTGCTAGTGATCCGGACACAGCGCTCTGCGCCGAAAACAAGACAGCCGCACTGGCCCTCAAGGCATTGTCTGAAGCCCTAGCGGCCGAGGAACTAACTGTGTTGCGCTCCACGGTGGACAGGGATGACGTGATACTCGACAAAAGATCCAAGTCCACCTCCTTCAAGCCGGCAGACAAAATAGTCAAGTTCCAAGTCCATCCAACGGACACTACAAAAACGGCCTCCATCGGGGCACAACTAAACCCAGATGTAGATGCCGCACTCAGAGAATTCCTACGAGAAAATTGGGACATTTTTGCCTGGCACCCTTCAGACATGCCAGGAATCCCACACAAGCTGGCCGAGCACAGCCTGAACATCCTAAAAGGATTCAAGCCTGTTAAGCAGACTCTTCGGCGATTCTCGGAACCCAAGAGACAAGCCATGGGAGAGGAGCTAGCCAAACTACTGGAAGCCGGATTCATCAGAGTTATAAAACATCCGGACTGGCTAGCAAACTTGGTGATGGTACCAAAGAAGGACAAATCCTGGCGCCTATGCGTCGATTTTAAAGACCTAAATAAGGCCTACCCAAAGGATCCCTTCCCCCTCCCTCGCACTGATCAAATCATCGACGCCACTGCAGGACACGATTCATTGTGTTTCCTCGACGCATACTCTGGCTACCACCAAATCAAGATGGCAGAGCCAGACCAAGCCGCAACGGCATTCATCACCCCATACGGCCCATTCTGCTTCAACATATCAGCGCATGATTCAGACATGTCTGGCCAACCAGATCGGCAAAACGGTTGAAGCATACGTGGAAGACGTGGTCGTCAAAACCAAACACGTCGAAACTCTAATAGATGACATGAAGCTCATGTTCGATAACCTCCGAACATATGACATTAGGCTTAACCCGGAAAAATGCGTTTTCGGCATACCAGCTGGAAAGCTATTGGGCTTCATTGTATCCAGTAGGGGAATTGAAGCAAACCTAGCCAAGATCCAAGCTCTGTCACAATTGGATATCCCAGAAGATCTCAAGCAAATACAAAAATTGACTGGATGTGTGGCGGCTCTAAGCCGCTTCATCTCCTGCTTGGGGGAAAAGGCATTACCCCTTTACCACCTCCTCCGGCGCACCGAACACTTCGAGTGGACGGATGCCGCCACGGCCGGACTCGAAGAAATAAAAGCCATACTGGCAACAAACCCTGTCCTGGCCGCGCCAAACATCGGTGAACCAATGTTGTTATACATCGCGATAACTCACCAAGTTGTAAGCACAGTCCTCGTCGTCGAACAAGAAACGGACAGACACAAATTCCCTGTCCAGAAACCAGTGTACTACATGTCCACTGTCCTCACTCCATGCAAGTCCCGGTACCCGCATTACCAAAAAAATAGCATACAACAATGCAGCCGAATACGAGGCCCTTCTACATGGCCTCCGGATGGCATTCTCCATGGGAATTCAACGCCTAGAGGTGCGTGGGGATTCGAACCTCGCGATATCCCAAATAAACGGAGACTTTGACGCCAAAGATCCGAAAATGGCAGCTTACCGCAACGCCGTCCTAAATATGTCAGCTCGGTTCGAAGGGCTGGAATTCCACCATATAGCCCGGGAAAATAATCAGGCAGCAGACGTCCTGGCACGCATCGGTGCAAAGCGCGATGCAGTCCCCCCCCCCCCAACATTTTCCTGGAAAGGTTATTCAAGCCATCCGTACAGTGGGAAGGGGAATCCGGAATTAACAAACTGGACCAGGCCGTATTACCTGACCCCGAACACCATGACACAACGGAAGACTCCATCAATGAAGTCACACCCTCAGCCCACGTAATAATGGCAGTAATTGCCCCGTGGATAGAACCATTCTTAGCCTACTTAACTAGGCAGGAACTCCCCGAGGACCAAAATGAGGCACACTGCATAGTGCGACGATCTAAAGCCTATAAAGTCCATGAAGGAGAGCTTTATAAGAAAAGCACCACCGGAGTCCTTCAAAGGTGTATCTCCGAAGAGGAAGGGCGGAACCTTCTGGCGGAAATTCACGCCGGACTCGACGGGCACCACGCCGCAGCCTGAGCCCTTGTAAGCAAGGCCTTCCGTACCGGATTTTATTGGCCGACGGCCTGGGCAGACGCTCAGGACTTAGTCCAGCGATACGTCGGTTGCCAATTATTCGCTAATCAAAGCCACATGCCGTCTACCGCCCTACAGACCATACCCATAACCTGGCCTTTTGCGGTCTGGGGGCTTGACATGGTTGGACCCCTTAAAGGAGGAACCCACAAGCAAAAATACCTACTGGTCATGGTGGATAAATTCACCCAATGGATAGAGGCCAAGCCTGTAAAGACGGCAGAATCCGGACCGGTGATAGACTTCATATCCAGGGTTGTACACCGTTATGGCGTCCCCCACAGCATCATCACTGACAACGGCACAACCTTTACGGTCGACGAAGTTCTGGTGCAAAAACATGGGCATTAAGCTTGACTACGCTTCAGTCTATCACCCACAAACCAACGGTCAAGTCGAGTGAGCCAACGGTCTCATCATGAGCGGCATCAAACCCAGACTAGTGCGATCCCTCAAGGAATCTAACACGCACTGGGTAGAGGAGCTCGACTCCATACTCTGGGGCTGCGGACCACGCCGAATCGCACTACCGGATTCACACCATTTTTTATGGTATACAATGCAGAGGCAGTCCTGCCCTGCGACATAATTCATGACTCACCTCGCGTGCGCATGTACGAAGAAAGAGAAGCCGAGCTTGATCGGCAGGACAGCTTGGACGCATTGGAGGAGGAGCACGACGTGGAAAAAGCCCATTCTGCTTTCTATCAACAGCAGGCTCGAAGATATCAAAGCAGAGAAGTACGGGCCAAAACTTATAACGTTGGCGAACTAGTTCTACGCCTGACGGACAAGAAAAAGGACAAACTAAAGCCCAAATGGGAGGGTCCCTTCATAATCGACCAAGTCCTGACTGGTGGAGCATCCCGTCTGCGAAACGCATCGGACAACCGACTCAAGCCGAACCCATGGAACGTAGCACGCCTACGAAGATTCTACGCCTAGCGCCGGACTCTGTGTTTGTCTCCTTCCTCTGTCCCTTATTTATTTATTTTTTCAAATTAGCTGCCTGGTATTTCTCTCCTTCTCCCTACCTTTTTCTCCCAAGCCCTTAGGGGCTTGCCTGCGTGTTGTTTGCACATACTTTGACGCGCCACCCGCGCTCATTATACCTGGGGGCCTCTTTATCAGAAGTTTATATAAATGGGCCTCATGCCCAAAACATGTATGACACTTCCGCATGAACCTTTTATACACCATTATATGCATCGATATGACTTAAGTTTTGGCCAAGCTGGGTTGCCTGGCTCCTGTGCTTACCGCTACGTTCCCGTTTGTTCGGCTAGGTGGTAAAGGGAGCACCTCTGCGATTGTTACTGCCGGGTCAGCCGGATGTGTACCTCAGACTGGGTGAAGCCGAAAGCTAGCGTTCTTAAGGGAATATTCGGTCGGTGAACTAAAAGATGATTTTTCTTGTTTATTTATCTGCCCCCAGATGCTTTTCCTGCTTTTTTCTTGCAGTTTGGACATGCACTTTAGGGCATGCCTCCCAGGGAAAGGAACCCCTAACGAAACTATTCTCCCTGGAAGATGTTTCTTACTAACCATGTAATATAACATAACTAGTTGGGCACTTGTCTGCTAAAGCACTTATGACCCCTACGCCTGGTCTCCATGCATGCCCCGGTTCTTACATAACCAAGAGGGTATTCGGACACACTCCGGACTATCGGGTCCAGAGGTTGAAGCGAAAAGGTCCGCAATGACAAACGATCTACAGTCCGGCTAGAAGGCATTTTACATGTCATTTTAAATTACATAGTTAATTCGACTCGGTATATTCTTCTTCAATACCATCCAACAAGCTGTCTAATTTACAGTCCTGTTGAGAATACTTGGCAGCCAGCTCTACCTGGCCATACACTAAACTGACAGGGATCTCCTTTCTGTCAGGCCCCATAGGGCCGACCTTGGCCATGTGGTTCGAGTCAGCCTTCGTGTACCGAGTCTTCACCATGGCCCAGGCCTCCCTGGCACCTTGACGGCAGGCCGATATCTTCCACAACCGGAAGCGTTGCCGCACTCCCTCTAGCTTCTCTGCAAGCTCTCCAAGGCCTTCGGGCATGGAGAGGGATGGCCACATAGCCTGGACGACGCCTTGCATCGCCTGCCGAACTCGTTCGTGCAGTTGCAACAGCTCGGGAAGAAGGTCCCCCGCGGAACCAGGCATCTCCTCCGCATGACGACCTGTCAGCACATCTCCAGACATAGCTCTGTCAATTGACTTCCTCGCCGAACTCTTTTTTCGAAGATTCGCTTAAGCACTTACTAAAAATGCCACGTCGAAGTCGCCGATTCTCCTTTACGGAATCAGACAGCTGAGCACGAACATCCTTTAGTTCCTCGCCCAGCTGGGTATTGGCGTCTTGAAGCTTGTTCTTCTCTTGCCTCACCCTCGTCAGCACTCTCTCGCCGGCCTTTAACTGGCGCAGGAGTTGCTGCTTGTCCGGATTCACTCCGGCCCCATCTGCACTGTTATTGTCAGAATTGCACATATGCCGCACTTCACAGCAGAATTATCTTTCGAAGCATATATTACCTGAGGGGGGCCCCTTGGCATTCTCTGAAGCGGCCAGTGCGGCCTCGAGTTGGGCCTTGCACTCTTCCAGCTCCTCGGACAGTTGCATGTTCTTCTTTGTAAGATCCTGCATAACATATGATCCTTAAATCAGTTATCTTAACTGTTTCAAGTCTCGGGGGCTACTGACATATATAACCATCAGATTTACTCACCTGTATGTCTTTCACATACTACTTTGTGGCTCTTGCTAGACCATTTTGAGCGGCACGGAGATACGCATCTCCCATATTAAAGGCGTCCAACGCCTCTTGGGAAAAACATGTGTCACGAAGAATAGCTCGGCGACGCCTGTGGTTCACGGCACTCTCCACCTCTGAATTGGTGGTAGATAGCCCGTCCGCGTCCTCTATCGAAGGAGCATCCGGTGCGCCCCCCGTGTTCTCCTCCGCTTCCGGACCCGGTCTTGAAGCCTGGCCAGTGGATATAGTCCGGCGGGCGCTCTTCCTCCTAAGGAGAGCATGGGCGTTAGTGTGGCTTGAGGGCATAAACCCTAGGCGTTAAAATTGCATGCCGTACCGTTGCGCCGGAATCTCGATCCGTTCCGCACTTCTTTTTAGCCCGCCTGGCTTCAATGGCCCTTGTTGGCTACCCACCGCGGGTCGGCCCTCCGCCTCAAGGATTTCCCCTGCAAAGCGAAACACTATTGGTTTACGGCAATCAAAATAAAGCATGGATGAATCCTCTTGAAAGTACTGGGACTTCGGTCTCGGTTACCTTTGAGGCCGGAAGTAGTCCGGGATAGTCGGCCGTAATGGCCACTAAGGTGTTGTCCTTACTCAATTGATGAAACATCCCATCAATTAACTCCACACATAAGTCCGGGTCCTCTTGGGAGTCCGGATCGAGGGACCGTTCTGGATCCTCGGGTTGCGGAGGAGGGTTGTTTATCTCCTTCACAGTCTGGCGTAGCTCCTGCGTTAACATCGCTAGACTAAGTACTAAATTATGGGAATTTCGAAAGTGGGTAGACAAGTGAAAGTGTTCGCTCACCCAGCTTGGAGGACTGTACATAGAGAATCCGCCCCGTGGGTTGACAAGGAGGAATTCCTCTTCTTCTCCCTTGTACAAAGCGGATAAGATCTTCGTTAGAGTGGCGGCCGAATCTGGCCCCTTGCGACCGCACCGGGTGGCGTCGTCCTCCCCGTTGAAATCCCACATGGGGTGGCCTCTGTACTGAAGTGGCTGCACCCCCCGCGTAATGCATGTGGCCATGACCTCGATCATGGTCAGTCCGGAATGAGCCAACAATCTTATCCGGCTCATCAGGTAAAGGACGTCCCTATCAGTTTCCCTCTGAGGGGTCGTGGGCGCCAGCTCAGGCGTTTCTTCAACAGAGCATTGTTAAACTCAGGGAGGCCGATCCGTACAGGGTCCGGCAGGGGGATGCCATCCATATAAAACCTTTCCGAAGGCCAGTCCTCGGATGCCTTCTTTGGGGTACCGGATAGATATCCGGTCCCAGCAATGCGCCATAGTTCGGCTCCGCCCACTTGATAAATTGACCCCTCCTGAGAGCGGGGCACAAGGCAGAACAACCTCTTCCACAGCGCGAAATGGGCCTCGATGCCCAAAAACAGCTTGCAGAGGGCCACGAAGCCCGCAACATGCAGAATGGAGGCAGGCGTGAGGTTGTGTAGCTGGAGGCCGTAGAACTCCAGTAGCCCTCGGAGAAACGGATGAATTGGAAATCCGAGTCCTCTTATTAAATAAGGGACTAGGCATACCTGCTCTCCTTGAGAGGGATTAGGGACGCTCTCCGCCTGCTCTCCGCCGCTATAGGTGGCGATCCCGGCTCGAACTGGGACCATATATGCTGGGGGGAGGAGCCCCTTGGATTGAAGCACTACTAGCTTGCTATGCGGGACGGAACACCGCTCCCAATCTCCGGGCCGAGGGCTGGATAGGCGAGAGGAGGAGCTGCTTCGACCGGCCATGGTGGAATGGATCTCTGTCGAAAGCGCTCTGATGAATACTCGCGGAGGGAAGGTGGTGTGAATTGGATCTAAACCCCCGTCTCTTTTATGGGTGGCTCATTTACGCAACTGGGGGGATAAATGAAAAAAACCTGGCTTCTCGCATTCGTTTGACACGTGGAAGATGGTCATTATGGGGCACAGAAGCTGAGGAGAGCGACACGCACCAGAAGCCGGAGACTATCTGACAGGTACACGGAATTTGGAGAAGAAGCCGCCTTGCAATGCCGAAGACAAACTTGCGCGTCGGACTTATCGTCATTGAAGCCTGGTTCGGGGGCTACTGAGGGAGTCCTGGATTAGGGGGTGTCCGGATGGCCGGACTATGACCTTTGGCCGGACTCCCGGACTATGAAGATAAAAGATTGAAGACTTCATCCCGTGTCCGGATAGGATTTTCCTTGGCGTGGAAGGCAAGCTTGGCGATATGATATGAAGATCTCCTCCCATTGTAACCGACTCTGTGTAACCCTAGCCCTCTCCGGTGTCTATATAAACCGGAGAGTATTAGTCCGTAGGACGAACAACAATCATACCATAGGCTAGCTTCTAGGGTTTAGCCTCTCTGATCTCGTGGTAGATCAACTCTTGTACTACCCATATCATCAATATCAATCAAGCAGGAGTAGGGTTTTACCTCCATCGAGAGGGTCCGAACCTGGGTAAAAACATCGTGTCCCTTGTCTCCTGTTACCATCCGCCTAGACGCACAGTTCGGGACCCCCTACCCGAGATCCGACGGTTTTGACACCGACACCCTCCTTTCCAGTTTATGGCTCAATTTCAAAATCTCTCCAACCAAGGTAGACGGTGAGTGGTCGAAGTAATTTCGTAGTTTGCACAGTACGCTCGTTTTTCTCAAGAAGTTATGTTTACCGAGGCATTAATTAGAACGAATGCATGAATGACCACTAAATTCCCATGAACTTGTACATGCATTGGTTAGTTTCCTCTTGACACTGCTTGCGTCGGGTGATCTAACGCACCTCGAAATCCAACATGTAATGGTACTACTACTAGTATAGTAGAATTGAGACTTATCAAACGGAAAAATGAATGTTTTTAGATGAGCCCTATAAACCCTAGTGGGTACGTACTCCGTAAAAATAGATTTTTTTCCAAAACTAAGTCGCTCCCTTTCATGAATTCTGTAGTATACTCCTCCATCGACACTCCCTTTCATGAATTATGTACTTCCTGTCGCCAACATGTGGGACATATAGCAACCGGGTCGACGTGTCAAGCACCAAATAACAGTGCAGAACAGCAGGGGGGACGCACCCCATTCATACCGGCCCACTAGTAGTAATGAGCAATGAGACATCAAATCGCAATGCCGCACCTTCCCAGACGGACGAAGCAACCATTATTTCACACTTCGGTTCGACATCGTCTCAAACCATGTACTAGTATTGCTTCTGCCTCAAGAGGGACACGCGCATCGCCTTGGTACATCATGACACGTGGGACCGCATGACAGGCCATGCTCCCCCGCCGATCGCTCGGTAAAATCACCTCATTTTTACTATACTTCCTCCTGATCGGTTTACTACATGGCGTGCACATCATTCTAGGTTGAGAATTTAACTGGCTATATATATATATATATATATATATGTGTGTGTGTGTGTGTGTGTGTGTGTGTGTGTGTGTGTGTGTGTGTGTGTGTGATGAACAGTACGCTAGCCTTTAAAAAATGTATACTTTTGTACAGTAGTACTATCGATGGATTGCGCCATGGAGCAAAAATTGAAATTTAAAAAAAAGGTGGTACATATAGAGAGCGCTCGTCGTCAAATTATGCATACAGTACTATTAAAAAAGCTAGTACATGCTTAATTGGGGTGCTAAATTCTATTAAAGAAATACTAGTACTAGTATGTACATACTGAAGAGTTAAAGTAACGAGAAGAAACATAACATAGTTCTGCTGGGGGCTCGGCACAACACACCCCTCAAATTAAACTAAGCACACCTGAAATTAAACTATGCAACTAATCCGGTAGACACTGCATTAGAAGTTTAGAACCACCATGAGCAACGACACTGCCACCTTACTCAGAGTCCTCGTCCACGTCCTCGACTTCGTCCTTGTCCCTCTTCCTCTTGGCCGATACTTCTTTGCTTGAACCGCCAACTTGGCTATTGCTCTTCATCCAACCCTTGTAGATATTGAAACAAAGGTAGCCATCCATTGCAGTGTACTAGATGTGGTCTATATCTAGTACATTCCGCTGCCATGCATGACGATGAAACATGTAATGAGGTTTCTCCAGTTTATGGTATGAAGGATGAACCATGGCTCCTGCCAGGGTCAGCATTGAGGGCTGACGGGAGGACACAAGCCGATTCTTCTGGAGGTCGAAGGGGTTTCCTACAACGAGGCCTATCCGACGCAGGACTTCTTTGTCGTTCTTAAAGTCTACAATAACAAATTTGACTGTTTTGTCCTCGAGGAAGTTCTTAAAATCCTGGCACTCAACGTCGGCATGGCATATGTGGTAGACCAAGCAAATGTTATGTACGCAAACCTGGATCACGGCGGGCTTCTTCCTCTCTTCGTCCTTTAGATCCTTCTCTCGTCCCAGGACTGTGGTGTACTCAACATCTAGCCCAGCGACCCACTCATCATGTGAGTTTTCGAACATGCGTCTGAAGCGAGAAAGGCATCCTTTCACCGTCGCAGAAGTACGGGTGTAGATGGCGTCTAACTCATCGCCGGTGATGGTTCTAACCTTGTACTCACCGCCGATCGGGGAGATTTGGGACGCCATGGATTTGGGAGGAGGGTTAGGATTAGTGGAACTGCCGTAATGTGAATGGACGGGACGACTAGGAGCGAACCGCCATAGTATTAAAGGACGTGCGGGGACGAATTGGAGCGAATTGCCAGTGTGCAAACGGCAGGGTAGTGGCTTTCCATTCTCCCATGATACAGGCTTCCGAGAGCCCTTGGATCTGAGATCGAACGGTTGCATGGCGTGATTCTAGACCTATGGGTGAATATCCTATCCTGGAGGGTTATTCTGCAAATTTTCAGCAACTTAGCTTGCGACCATTTGATCTCAGATCCAAGGGCTGCCAGCAGCCCGTATCATGGTCGCGCCTACCACGACCGTCGTGTCGCTCGCGCGGTCGCGCCCTTGGAGATTTAACATGGTGCGTTAGGCTATCTGATGTTGGCATGTCATACATAGTTATCACTTAGTCATTCATACTACAACAAGGTTGGCTATAAGGATGGCTATAAGTGTATTTTTTTATTCCTCTCTTTCTCTTTCTTCGTACTCCCTCTGTCCCATAATATAAGAACGTTTTTGACACTAGTGTCGCCAAGATCTATCTATGGAGAAACCAGCAACGAGGGGAAGGAGAGTGCATCTACATACCCTTGTAGATCACTAAGCGGAAGCATTCAAGAGAACGGGGTTGAAGGAGTCGTACTCGTCGTGATCCAAATCACCGGAGATCCTAGTGCCGAACGGACGGCACCTCCGCGTTCAACACACGTACAGCCCGGCGACGTCTCCCATGCCTTGATCCAGCAAGGAGAGAGGGAGAGGTTGGGGAAGACTCCATCCAGCAGTAGCACAACGGCGTGGTGGTGGTGGAGGAGCGTGGCAATCCTGCAGGGCTTCGCCAAGCACCACGGGAGAAGAGGAGAACTTGGGAGAGGGGGAGGGCTGCGCCAGAACTTGGGTGCAGCTCCCATGCGCCTCCCCACTATATATAGGGGTGGAGGGGGCTTATTTCTTGCCCTCCAAGTCCATTGGGGCGTTGGCAAAGGTGGGAGGAAAGAAATCCCATCCTTTCCTTTCCCCGCCGAATGTTATCCCCCCCTTTTTAGGGATCTTGATCTTATCCCTTCGGGATATGATCTTATTCCTTCTAAGGGGGGATCTTGGTGCGCCTTGACCAGGGGTGTGGGGACTTGCCCCCACTACCCACGTTCATGTGGGTCCCCCCATGCAGGTGGGCCCCACTCCGGAACCTTCTAGAACCTTCCCGGTACAATACCGAAAAATCCCGAACATTTTCCGGTAGCCAAAATAGGACTTCCCATATATAAATCTTTACCTCCGGACCATTCCGGAACTCCTCGTGGCGTCAGGGATCTCATCCGGGACTCCGAACAACATTCGTTAACCACATACAAACTTCCTTTATAACCCTAGCATCATCGAACCTTAAGTGTGTAGACCCTACGGGTTCGGGAGACACGTAGACATGACCGAGACAACTCTCCGGCCAATAACCAACAGCGGGATCTGGATACCCATGTTGGCTCCCACATGTTCCACGATGATCTCATCGGATGAACCATGATGTCGAGGATTCAATCAATCCCGTATTCAGTTCCCTTTGTCTAGTGGTATAATACTTGCCCGAGATTCGATCGTTGCTATCCCGATACCTTGTTCAATCTCGTTACCGGCAAGTCTCTTTACTCGTTCCGTAACACATCATCCCATGATCAACCCCTTGGTCACATTGTGCACATTATGATTATGTCCTACCGAGTGGGCCCAGAGATACCTCTCCATCACACGGAGTGACAAATCCCAGTCTCGATTCATGCCAACCCAACAGACACTTTCGGAGATACCCGTAGTGTACCTTTATAGCCACCCGGTTATGTTGTGACGTTTGGTACACCCAAAGCATTCCTACGGTATCCGGGAGTTCCACAATCTCATGGTCTAAGGAAATGATACTTGACATTAGAAAAGCTTTAGCATACGAACTACACGATCTTTGTGCTAGGCTTAGGATTGGGTCTTGTCCATCACATCATTCTCCTAATGATGTGATCCCGTTATCAACGACATCCAATGTCCATGGTCAGGAAACCGTAACCATCTATTGATCAACGAGCTAGTCAGCTAGAGGCTTACTAGGGACATGGTGTTGTCTATGTACCCACACATGTATCTGAGTTTCCTATCAATACAATTATAGCATGGATAATAAACGATTATCATGAACAAGGAAATATAATAATAATAACTAACTTATTATTGCCTCTAGGGCATATTTCCAATAGTCTCCCACTTGCACTAGAGTCAATAATCTAGTTCACATCGCCATGTGATTAACACTCACATGTCACATCGCCATGTGACCAACATCCAAAGAGTTTACTAGTGTCACTAAACTAGTTCACATCATCATGTGATTAAGACTCAATGAGTTCTAGGGTTTGATCATGTTTTGCTTGTGAGAGAGGTTTTAGTCAACGGGTCTGCAACATTCAGATCGTATGTACTTCGCAAATCTCTAGGTAGTATTGTAAATATTGCTTCCATGCTCCACTTGGAGCTATTACAAATGGTCGCTCCACTATACGTATCCGGTTTGCTACTCAGAGTCACTCGGATAGGTGTTAAAGCTTGCATCGACGTAACCCTTTACACCGAACTCTTTATCACCTCCATAATCGAGAAACATGTCCTTATTTACTCCAAGGACAATTTTGGCCGTTGTCCAATGATCCATTCCTAGATCATTCTTGTACCCCTTGACTGACTCATGGCAAGGCACACTTCCGGTGCGGTACACAACATAGCATACTATAGAGCCTACGTTTGAAGCATAGGGGACGACATTCGTCCTTTCTCTCTCTTCTGCCGTGGTCGAGCTTTAACTCTTAACTTCATACCTTACAACTCAGGCAAGAACTCCTTCTTTGACTGATCCATCTTGAACACCTTCAAGATCATGTCAAGGCATGTGCTCATTTGAAAGTACCATTTAGCGTTTTTTGATCTATCCTCATAGATCTTGATGCTCAATGTTCAAGTAGCTTAATCCAGGTTTTCTATTGAAAAACACCTTTCAAATAACCCTATATGATTTCCAGAAATTCTACATCATTTCTGATCAACAATATGTCAACAACATATAGTCATCAGAAATTCTATGGTGCTCCCACTCACTTCTTTGGAAATACAAGTTTCTCATAAACTTTGTATAAACCCAAAATCTTTGATCATCTCATCAAAGCGCACATTCCAACTCCAAGATGCTTACTCCAGTCCTTAGAAGGATCGCTGGAGCCAGCGTACCTTTTAGCATCCCTAGGATCGACAAAACTTTTCTGATTGTATCACATACAACCTTTCCTTACGAAGACTGGTAAGGAAACTCGTTTTGACATCCATCTGCCAGATTTCATAAATGCAGCTAATGCTAACATGATTCAGACGGACTTAAGCATCGCTACGGATGAGAAAATCTCATCGTAGTCAACTCCTTGAACTTGTGAAAAACTCTTCGCCACAAGTCGAGCTTCATAGACGGTGACATTACCGTCCACGTCCGTCTTCTTCTTAAAGATCCATTTATCTCAATGGCTTGCCGATCATTGGGCAAGTCCACCAAAGTCCATGCTTTGTTCTGATACATGGATCCTATCTCGGATTTCATGGCTTCTAACCATTTGTCGGAATTTGGGCCCACCATCGCTTCTCCATAGCTCGTAGGTTCATTGTTGTCTAGCAACATGACCTTCAAGACAGGATTACCGTACCACTCTAAAGCAGTACGCATCCTTGTCACCCTACGAGGTACTGTAGTGACTTGATCCAAAACTTCATGATCACTATCATAAGCTTCTACTTCAATTGGTGTAGGCGCCACAGGCGCAACTTCTTGTGCCCTGCTACACACTTGTTGAAGTGACGGTTCAATAACCTCATCAAGTCTCCACCATCCTCCCACTCAATTCTTCGAGACAAACTTTTCTCGAGAAAGGACCCGATTCAAGAAACAATCCCTATTGCTTTCGGATCTGAATTGGGAGGTATACCCAACTGTTTTGGGTGTCCTATGAAGATGTATTTATCCGTTTTGGGTTCGAGCTTATCACGATGAACTTTTTCACATAAGTGTCGCAGCCCCAAACTTTCAAGAAACGACAACTTAGGTTTCTCCAAACCATAGTTCAAACCGTGTCGTCTCAACGGAATTATGTGGTGCCCTATTAAAGTGAGTGCGGTTGTCTCTAATGCCTAACCCATGAACGATAGTGGTAATTCGATAAGAGACATCATGGTACACACCATATCCAATAGGGTGCAACTATTATGTTCGGACACACCATCACACTATGGTGTTCCAGGCGGTATTAATCGTGAAACAATTTCCACAATGTCTTTGTTGCGTGCCAAAGCTCGTAACTCAGATACTCATCTCTATGATCATATCATAGACATTTTATCCTCTTGTCACGATGATCTTCAACTTCACTCTGAAATTACTTGAACCTTTCAATGATTCAGACTTGTGTTTCATCAAGTAAATACACATAGCATCTACTCAAATCATCTGTGAAGTAAGAACATAACGATATCCACTGCGTGCCTCGGCACTCATTGGACAGCACACATCAAAATGTATTACTTCCAACAAGTTGCTCTCTTGTTCCATCTTACTGAAAACGGGGCTTTTTAGTCATCTTGCCCATGTGGTATGATTTGCATGTCTCAAGTGATTCAAAATCAAGTGAGTCCAAACGATCCATCTGCATGGAGTTTCTTCATGCGTACATACCAATAGACATGGTTTGCATGTCTCAATCTTTTCAAAAACGAGTGAGTCCAAAGATCCATCAACATGGAGCTTCTTCATGTGTTTTATACCAATATGACTTACATGGCAGTGCCACAAGTAGGTGGTACTATCATTACTATCTTATATCTTTTGGCATGAAAATGTGTATCACTACGATCGAGATTCAATAAACCATTCCTTTAGGTGCAAGACCATTGAAGGTATTATTCAAATAAATAGAGTAACCATTATTCTCCTTAAATGAATAACCATATTGCGATAGACATAATCCAATCATGTCTATGCTCAACACAAACACCAAATGACAATTATTCAGGTTTAATACTAATCTTGATGGTAGAGGGAGCGTGCGATGTTTGATCACATCAAACTTGGAAACACTTCCAACACATATCGTCAGCTCACCTTTAGCTAGTCTCCGTTTATTCCACAAACTTTTATTTCGAGTTACTAACACTTAGCAATCGAACCGGTATCTAATACCCTGGTGCTACTAGGAGTACTAGTAAAGTACACATTAACATAATGTATATCCAATATACTTCTATCGACCTTGCCAACCTTCTCATCTACCAAGTATCTAGGGTAATTCTGCTCCAGTGGTTGTTCCCCTTATTACAGAAGCACTTAGTCTCGGGTTTGGGTTCAACCTTGGGTTTCTTCACTGGAGCAGCAGCTGATTTGCCGTTTCATGAAGTATCCCTTCTTGCCCTTGCCCTTCTTGAAACTAGTGGTTTCACCAACCATCAACAATTGATGCTCCTTCTTGATTTCTACTTTCGCGGTGTCAAACATCGTGAATACCTCAATGATCATCATATATATCCCTGATATGTTATAGTTCATCACGAAGCTCTAGCAGCTCGGCATCAATGACTTTGGAGAAACATCACTATCTCATCTGGAAGATCAACTCCCACTTGATCCAAGTGATTGTTGCACTTAGAAAATCTGAGCACAAGCTCAACGATTGAGCTTTTATCCCTTAGTTTGCAGGCTAAGAAAAAAACGTCGGAGGTCTTATACCTCTTGACGTGGGCACGATCCTGAAATCCCAATTTCAGCCCTCGAAACATCTCATATGTTCCGTGATGTTTCGAAAACGTCTTTGGTGCCTCAACTCTAAACCGTTTAACTGAACTATCACGTAGTTATCAAGACGTGCATGTCCGATGTTCGCAACATCCACAGACGATGTTTGGGGTTCTGCACACTAAGCGGTGCATTAAGGACATAAGCTTTCTACTGATCGCATAATCGCTACTGTCAACTTTCAACTATATTTTCTCTAGGAACATATCTAAAACAGTAGAACCAAAGCGCGAGCTATGACATAATTTGCAAAGGGCTTTTGACTATGTTCAGGATAATTAAGTTCATCTAATGAACTCCCACTCAGATAGACATCCCTCTAGTCATCTAACTGATTACATGATCCGAGTCAACTAGGCCGTGTCCGATCATCACGTGAGACGGACTAGTCATCATCGGTGAACATCTTCATGTTGATCGTATCTACTATACGACTCATGCTCGACCTTTCGGTCTCTTGTGTTCCGAGGCCATGTCTATACATGCTAGGCTCATCAAGTAAACCTAAGTGTTTCGCGTGTGTAAATCTGGCTTACACCCGTTGTATGTGAACATAAGAATCTATCACACCCGATCATCACGTGGTGCTTCGAAACGATGAACTTTCGCAACGGTGCACAGTTAGGGGGAACACTTTCTTGAAATTTTATTGAGGGATCATCTTATTTACTACCGCCGTTCTAAGCAAATAAGATGCATAAACATGATAAACATCACATGCAATCAAAAAGTGACATGATATGGCCAATATCATTTTGCTCCTTTTGATCTTCATCTTCAGGGCTCCATGATCATCATCGTCACCGGCATGACACCATGATCTCCATCATCATGATCTCCATCATCGTGTCTCCATGAAGTTGTATCGCCAACTTATTACTTCTACTACTATGGCTACCGGTTAGCAATAAAGTAAAGTAATTACATGGCGTTGTTCAATGACATGCAGGTCATACAATAAATAAAGACAACTCCTATGGCTCCTGCCGGTTGTCATACTCATCGACATGCAAGTCGTGATTCCTATTACAAGAACATGATCAATCTCATACATCACATATCATTCATCACATTCTTCTTGGCCATATCACATCACATAGCATACCCTGTAAAAACAAGTTAGATGTCCTCTAATTGTTGTTTGCATGTTTTACGTGGCTGCTATGGGTTTCTAGCAAGAACGT
Source organism: Triticum dicoccoides (assembly GCF_002162155.2). NCBI lineage: Eukaryota > Viridiplantae > Streptophyta > Magnoliopsida > Poales > Poaceae > Triticum > Triticum dicoccoides. The sequence continues at coordinate 303,636,378 of NC_041387.1, forward strand.
TTCTTACCTACGCAAAAACCACAACGTGATATGTCAATTGCTATTTACCCTTCATAAGGACCCTTTTCATCGAATCCGATCCGACTAAAGTGGGAGAGACTGGCACCCGCTAGCCACCTTATGCAACAAGAGCATGTCAGTCGGTGGAACCTGTCTCACGTAAGTGTACATGTAAGGTCGGTCCGGGCCGCTTCATCCCACAATGCCACCGAATCAAGATTGGACTAGTAACGATAAGCATATTGAACAAGATCAACGCCCACAACTACTTTGTGTTCTACTCGTGTAAAGAATCTACGCAATAGACCTAGCTCATGATGCCACTGTTGGGGAACGTAGCAGAAATTCAAAATTTTCCTACGTGTCACCAAGATCTATCTATGGAGAAACCAACAACGAGGGGAAGGAGAGTGCATCTACATACCCTTGTAGATCACTAAGCGGAAGCGTTCCAGAGAACGGGGTTGAAGGAGTCGTACTCGTCGTGATCCAAATCACCGGAGATCCTAGTGCCGAACGGACGGCACCTCCGCGTTCAACACACGTACAGCCCGGTGACGTCTCCCATGCCTTGATCCAGCAAGGAGAGAGGGAGAGGTTGGGGAAGACTCCATCCAGCAGTAGCACAACAGCGTGGTGGTGGTGGAGGAGCGTGGCAATCCTGCAGGGCTTCGCCAAGCACCGCGGGAGAAGAGAAGAACTTGGGAGAGGGGGAGGGCTGCGCCAGAACTTGGGTGGAGCTCCCATGCGCCTCCCCACTATATATAGGGGTGGAGGGGGCTTATTTCTTGCCCTCCAAGTGCGTTGGGGCGTTGACAAAGGTGGGAGGAAAGAAATCCCATCCTTTCCTTTCCCCACCAATTGTTATCCCCCCTTTTTAGGGATCTTGATCTTATCCCTTCGGGATATGATCTTATTCCTTCTAAGGGGGGATATTGGTGCGCCTTGACCAGGGGTGTGGGGCCTTTCCCCCACTACCCACGTTCATGTGGGTCCCCCCATGCAGGTGGGCCCCACTCCGGAACCTTCTAGAACCTTCCCGGTACAATACCGAAAAATCCCGAACATTTTCCGGTGGCCAAAATAGGACTTCCCATATATAAATCTTTACCTCCGGACCATTCCGGAACTCCTCGTGGCGTCCGGGATCTCATCCGGGACTCCTAACAACATTCGGTAACCACATACAAACTTCCTTTATAACCCTAGCATCATCGAACCTTAAGTGTGTAGACCCTACGGGTTCGGGAGACACGTAGACATGACCGAGACAACTCTCCGGCCAATAACCAACAGCGGGATCTGGATACCCATGTTGGCTCCCACATGTTCCACGATGATCTCATCGGATGAACCACGATGTCGAGGATTCAATCAATCCCGTATTCAATTCCCTTTGTCTAGTGGTATAATACTTGCCCGAGATTCGATCGTCGGTATCCCGATACCTTGTTCAATCTCGTTACCGGCAAGTCTCTTTACTCGTTCCGTAACACATCATCCCGTGATCAACCCCTTGGTCACATTGTGCACATTATGATGATGTCCTACCGAGTGGGCCCAGAGATACCTCTCCGTCACACGGAGTGACAAATCCCAGTCTCGATTCATGCCAACCCAACAGACACTTTCGGAGATACCCGTAGTGTACCTTTATAACCACCCGGTTACGTTGTGACATTTGGTACACGCAAAGCATTCCTACGGTATCCGAGAGTTACACAATCTCATGGTCTAAGGAAATGATACTTGACATTAGAAAAGCTTTAGCATACGAATTACACGATCTTTGTGCTAGGCTTAGGATTGGGTCTTGTCCATCACATCATTCTCCTAATGATGTGATCCCGTTATCAACGACATCCAATGTCCATGGTCAGGAAACCGTAACCATCTATTGATCAACGAGCTAGTCAACTAGAGGCTTACTAGGGACATGGTGTTGTCTATGTACCCACACATGTATCTGAGTTTCCTATTAATACAATTATAGCATGGATAATAAATGATTATCATGAACAAGGAAATATAATAATAATAACTAATTTATTATTGCCTCTAGGGCATATTTCCAACAGTTGGCATGTCATACATAGTTATCACTTAGTCATTCATACTACAACAAGGTTGGCTATAAGGTTGGCTATAAGTGTATTTTTTTATTCCTCTCTATCTCTTTCTTCGTACTCCCTCTGTCCCATAATATAAGAACATTTTTGACACTAGTGTAGTGTCAAAAACATTCTTATATAATGGGACACAGGGAGTACTAGTATTTAGTGCATTTGCCAAGGAGTGACCTCTTCCAATGAAATGGTGTTGCTAAGTTTGCTTCATTTAATTAGCTATAGACTCAAAATTGCCTTTTCACCTAGGTACACACGCTTAGCACCGTTTCTTCCTTGGGTCACCAAACTAGTCTCTCTCTTCTTGATAAACTTGCCACATCAGACTTTATGCCTATGTGGCAAGCTTAAGCACCTGCAGGAGCAAGTAAGTACAATAGTGCGCTTTACATGGCATTTTTGCATATGTGGAGGAAAGAGAGGCAAGGAAAAAGTGGAGAAGTGGGCTCTCATGCAAGAGCCAGCCTCTACTACATGGTGGAGCATTAGGAGAGGCACCTGTATGGAGGTGGTCAGGAATCGAGAGACTCATGCCGGTCGTAGCGCCGTAGTTAAAATGATAATGGCAAGTCAAATCACGGGGCCCCACCAGTCCAGTAGTAACTCGCTGTCAAATCACATAGCCCTACGTTTGCAGCAGCCTACTCCCTCGTCTTCTCACGTCTCTGTCAAACCGACTAGGCGGAACTGCCCCGCCTACCGCGCAGGAAAAGCCCCGCCCTCGACTTTTAAATACAACTACTCCCTCCGTCTAGGTGAGTAAGTCATCTTACGAAAACCAAATAATCCCAAAATACTAAGGCGCGGTGCATTAAATTCTACCTCGTTTCTTGTTTCTTCACATATCAACCAATAAGAATCCAATGATATACTTTTTGTGACATAGTAACTCATATTTAGTTTGTCAAATGGATGACCTAGAACTACGTGCAGGCCCTATAAACCGAGACGCCTACAAATAAAAAACCGAGACGGAGAGGGTAGTTCAGCACGTATCTTTTTAGATCAATATAGTCAGGATTCACCAAGGAGCAAAACCAAGTGGTAGGTTGCTCCTGTCGTGTTGGCGTAGCAACTCAAGCAGGGTCAGTCCGCACACGAAATGGTGACACACTTAACAGGACCCCTTTGGCAGACATGTGGCTCATCCACCGTCTTGTTCCATGTGTGATGCACCAAATTACAGTTCGGAGCAGCGCTTGGAATTGGAGGCACCCCGGTCGTAGCGCCGCAGTAGTAGAAAATGAGCGGTGAGGGGTCAAATCACAAAGCCCCACCTTTCCCGCATTAAGCTGGACGGACGAAGCAACCATCATTTCAGTCTAGCGCAAGAGCATAAAGGAAAGAGAAAACAATGATGCGTGCGGCAGCTATCTAGGGCACCCTAGGGTAGGGATCTCCACTACAGATCCTTTTTTGAAAGCGCCTCCACTACAAATCGGCTTCTCCCTCGTCCTCTTGAAGAAAACCGATGATGAGTACGGCGGTAGGGTTTGTAGGAGTACTATGGCATGCGGGGCCACGTCGTAGTAAACGGGTTCCAATTGACGCCTTAAATATGTGTGGGCCGCTTGGTTTTACGGGAACGAGGTAGCATTTTGGGTTCGGGGACCAGTGGAGATATAGCACGTACAAAAAATTGTGGACGTAGGTTCGACCGAAAGGCAATGATGCATGGGCCCTGCATTTTGATATATCTGGGGCTGCGTGAAATTTGCTACTCTACTCAAAACTAGTAAGGTACACATGTATTGAACGCATGAGATTTCGAAACCAAATTATGAATAAATACACACTATAGCATGTAAAGCTTTGAGTCATATATGCATGATGTAGATGTTTGTTTAGTTCTTATAGTTCATCTCATTCAAAATCAATTAGTTTTATAAAAATGTTAAGATTCATGGGGTTGTGCATTGTAAATCATAAAGTAAAAAACAAATAATGGCAATTCATTTAGAAAAAAATAATCAATTATGATACAGAAGATTCTAGAACAAAGGAGAAGTGCTTGTGTTTTGAGGTTTGTGCATTATGCTTAAGTTCAACCATGGAGTCTTCTAAATTGTACATGTGGCAGATCTGGTGGAATGTTGATGATATCCAACGGCCAGTAGTGCTCGGATTTTCCCATCTCTGCACTGCCAGGTTAGCTTCATCCAGCGACCATCTTTCAAAGTTATTGGCACACTATGTAGTTCTTGTGCCATAGTTGCATGTTTTGGAAAAAAGCTACTAGTGGGTTGTACTATCTATTTAGGAATAGAAGATGTATACATGGAAGTTGTAGGGAAAGAGATGACATGGAGCATCTCAATTCCTATGAGTAGGGATTGGAAAAGAGATGTCATTTGGTTCACATCATAGGAACTTTTCTATTGAATCTAGAGATGACATGTATCTCAATTCCTATGAGGAGGGATTAGTAAAGAGATGTAATTTGGTTCATATCATAGGAACTTTTCTATTGAATATACATTAATGTTTATTTTCCTTTGAAATTAAGGGAGTATAGGAATCCATTCATATGAACCAAGTGGCTCTAAAGCTATAGAAATGATATCATGTTTATTTCCTTTGAAATGTAGAGTATATGAATCTATTCCTATGAACCAATTGGCTCTAAAGAAAAAAATCCTATAAAAATCATATCATATAGAGTTCCTATGATATTCCTCGACACTAAAGGATGGTTGAAATTGCTGCGGGTGATACGATGGTCTTTCTTTGTAGACTCCTCACCCATATTTATAGTTACCTCTCGAAGATGAATGAAATGATATATACAGGGTATTCTACATGTGCAATTTGGTACATGAAAACTCGGTAAAAGTTTGCGAGGTTCTAATTTTCAATAAAGCTATATGCACTGCATTTCGGAACGAAGGGAGCATATGGCAGTTGCTAACACTCACGTGGAAGATTTGTATGTAGGAGGAGTGGCTGTTCTGTCAAATGACATGGCAAAACTAACACTGTCGGATGCCGATCTAACGGTTCTTACGGCGTTCGTCAGGAAAAGGCTTCTGGCGAATGTTTGTCGGTTAATGATTTACGGACACATGCATTGCATTGATACGTGCCCCCCTCTCTCTCACGCACACGCACCCTCATGAGTCACAACTCTCCCGAGTCCTCTCGCAGACTCGCACATGGCACCTGTCGTCTATCTGCAGGTAGACGTCACGCACATATGTGCTCTTCACACCCTACCCTCAGAACTTCTAAAAAACAAAAGATGGCGCGCACATTTTATTTTAGCTCACACGTCACACACTTATATTATTACTCTTGCGGTGAACGTTCTTTGGGCATAGTATATATTGTACTCTCACGAAGAGAAGCGGTGCACGCACGCACTAGTTCTCTCACACCCACTCGCGGGTACACATAGGAGCGCATTTTTTTGAAGCCGGTACAACAAAATCACTCCACTATATATAAAAGCAGGAGCCTTAGCGCTTGCTTTACTAGGGTTCCTCTCGTTCACTCTCTCATGCTCTCCAGATCTAAGCAAGACATAGGTGGCCACACTCTCTCTCTCAGCTCGCGGCTGGTCACAAATCCGGCCAGACAACCTCGACCGGGGCAGGGGGTGTAGGTACATCGTTCACGCTGTCGTCGGCGGCGAGGGAGGAGACCAACGGCTGCCCGTGTGTCCCGATCGACGGCCGTGTCGTTCTCTCCGAGAGAGCGCCGGCTCAGGAGGGCCTTCGACCCCTTCTTCCTCCCTGCGGTATTGTGGCCAAGATGCAGCCTCCCGACGCCGTCTTTGCCACATGCCGACGACCCTCAGGTATATATTCCTTCGAAACCTGCCTTGCTCTACTGCCCCAGCTCTTCCCCCTTCGTGTGGGTCCTTTTCTACTTCTGTCCGTTGTTCCAAAGCCACCTAGACTTCTACTATTATTAGAAGTAAAGCTAGTTCATACAGTCAACTCAAAGCGTTGGTTCAAACAGGGAAGAAAGTGAGAAAGCTATAGCATGAATCTAGGACTTGGTTCTAAGAGGAAACGGGGGAAAGTAGTAATATCTGTCACTGTTTAAATAACTGTATTTCGTATTTGCGCAAACAGGGATGTCTGTCTCCATATCGTTTCGGGATGTCTGTCTCCGTATCATTTCTATCCGCGCAATCAAAAGCACACACCTTAGTTTTAGCACAACTGCGCAAAATGAGATGGCTATCCCTTGTTGCCGTCGTCTAACCTCTCGTCTTCAAGGTATCCCTACATTGGTAGTAACTAAGGTAGAATGACCAACGCAATCTTAAAGAAGCTGATTCGTACGTTTTACTTCCTAGTCCGGAATGCACTTTCTACCAGTTCATCCATGGACCGAGGACTAGCTGGCACGGCTGCACGGTGGTTTTTTGGACAGGTGCGCGGACAAGAGGCATTGTGGTCTGCTTATTTCTGCAAATAGTGGTGCTTAAATTTAGTGGAATGCACAAGAATTTCACCTCGTCAGTACACTTCATGGTTCAGTTCAGCATTCCAGCTGAGACCACTATTATAATTGGTTATTCTGGAATGAGAGAACCTAACCCTGGATGGTGGCAACAAGAAAAAAAACAGAGTGAACTCTAGGAAATTTAAGCCTGCCGGGAGGCCCTTTGCTCAGAGAAGCATTGCTTGTTTTTTCCTGATTTGTAAACCTTCTCACAACTTTGTCTTTTGCTGTGAACTAGTATATGTTTGTTATGTTCTATGAATCATTGAGATGTATAAAACTGCTTAACTTATGCTTTTCAAGATTTTTATGAAGACGAGTTTAATGTGAGTGTTCCACATGAGCGCTGGACTAGCGTTGAACATTTGGAATTTATTACATTGTGGCCTCAATTAACTGCATGAACCACTATAACAAGATACATAGTTGCTTATATGTCAGACAGCAGATTGTTGATTGTTAGCTGGTCGATAGCCTAGTGTTGAAGCGAGCTGAGCCAATGTACCATGTTTTGCACAACTGCTTACAAGTGGGGTAGCACCAACAGTGTTTACAAGTACTTATGTATACGTCGGCGCAAGGTTCTCGAACGAGTGCTCTATTTCATCAAAAAAACACTGCTCGTATGGTAAACCGTGACAACTTATGTCTTACCATGCCATATTCATAAAAAAACTAGTGAGGACGCATCTGTTTCGGCAACAATTACGATGGTTCTCACATGATTCACGGGCACACAAAAGTAGCAGCAGTTCCCATAGATGGATTCAAACAGAGTACTAGCCCCAGAGGGGTCAATAACAGGCAAGGTTCAGATAATTATACACAATCCAAACTACTATTAAACACTAGCTGGGGCAACTATTTCATGCCTCGATCTAATTTGGGCTAGACACAAGACGGACATTGCCATGAACATCATCGAGGACGTCCCGCAGCAGCTGAATCATCTGAACCTTCATGAAGACAACCTTGTGGCCTTGCCACTGATAAACTTGTTTGTGGAGGCATGCCACATCATCTTCCTGTGTAAGCTTGACAAGAACAGTATGCCTCACAAACGAAGGAGTAGCTTTGAACTTCTTGTGCTTCAGTACACCCTGGACAACACGCCTGACAACAGTGAGGCTGGAATACACCTCTTCATTGGTATAATCGCAAATGGCTTCCAGGATCCAACAGCCTAAGAACTCTGTTTTCCCAGTGCGTATATTCAGGTCGTCCGCCTCATAGCGAGTGACATGCACAACCACACAATCCTTGTCTGCATCAGGGCTCTAATTGAAACAAAAACAAATTCTGAATTACTTTTCAGTATAAGAAACACAAGTTATTTAAACCACTATGTATAGCATGGCATCGAAGCTAATAAAATTTTGCATTATTAATCACCACATACTTCCTTTTCTAAAAAAATCACCACATACTTAGATGAAAAACCACAATCGAGATCGGCAAATAAGGAAATCACCTTGGGCAGCTCAGGCGGGGGGGACACATCCTCGAAGGGGGAAAACTGCTCCTGCAGTGCCATGGGGGCTGTAACCTCAAACGGGGCGTTGACCATCTCAGTAGTGGCCGTGAGCGTATCTGGGGTCGGCTCGGTGGTTGCCTCCATCTTCTTGGAGCTCTCTGTCTCGTGGGATCAGCCTCCCGCGTCTGCTCCAATATCGGCAGATCTTTGCCTGGTTCTCCTTGGTCCATCATGAAACTGACGAATACTAGGAGACCACTGAAAGGAAAACACAATCTCAATGACAATGAAACAAAAAAGAGAGTGAGGATCGTTTATTGCTTTGCAGAAGTTCTTTTTTTCTCTGAAAAAAATATACCAACATCACGGATCCACTTAGCTTCCCTTTGTTGGGAGAGAAGAACAGTGGCAGATGCGATTGTTGCCTTTCTTGAAGACGGTGAGGGAGAAGGGGATTCAGCGAAGAGTGAAATGATGGTTGCTTCGTCTGTCAAACTTAGACTGCGGGGAGGTGGGGTTTTGTGATACGACGGCTTGTTACTGCCGCGCTACGATCGGGGTGACTCTCCGCCTGCATACTGCCTTCTAATTTGGTGGATGGCATTTGGGCCCGCATGCTGCATAGCCCGCATGTCGGTGAACAAAAGTATAGCATTCAGTAGAGGGAGACGTTTCAATGACCTAGGAGGAGCCAGAAGCGGTAGAGTGTCTCCACTGTACTAGTAGTAATTGTTTTTCTGGGTAGCTGTAGAGTGTCTCCACTGTACTAGTAGTAATTGTTTCTCTGGGCCAAAGACAAAACAGCCAATCCACACTAGTAAATAGTACAATCAATTCAAAAGGCTCTACCCACACCTAGCACACCCCCCCCCCCAAAAAAACTTGGGTCCTCTTCTTCCTCCTCGCTCCCACCCACCTCACGTCAGCTCACTCCACTCGTACCCCCAAATTCCTCACCTCACTCCTACAGAAAACCCCAGCTCCCCTTCTTCCTCACTCCTACAGAAAACCCCCAGCTCCCCTTCTTCTTCGCTCGCACTACAACTAGGCTCGTCATTCGTTACTCTGCTCAAATCCGTGAGCGCGACGCGACGCCCTCGCGGAAAATGGAGTCGGATGACCCCAGCGCAAGAAGATGAGGCTCCCGCCAGCGAGGACGCCTGTTGTAGATCTCGCACTCGGCAGCACGGGGAGAAGCAGCGGCCCCGCCCCCACCGAATCCCAGGAACTCGTAGAATCTCGGGTGGACCGCATCAGCGATCTCCCGGACGTCGTCCTTGGGGAGATCATCTCGCTTCTCCCCACCAAGGATTGCTACCGCACACAAGTCCTCTCAATTCGGTGGCGCCCTCTATGGCGCGCCGTGCCCCTTAATCTCGACTGTCGTTGGCAATCTCTCTTCAATGATTTTGAAATCCCCAGAGCCATCATCTCCTCCCACTAGGGCTCCGTTCAAAGCCTCTGCATCCCGTCATGCTACCTGAGCAATCATACCATGCCCTGCATGGTGGACGCCTGGCTGAAATCCCCTGAATTCATAGAACTACAGCTGCTTGAGTTCTACTATTCCCCTGGAAATCACATACCACTACTGAACACCATGAACTTGTGCCCTCAGCACCGATGTCCATCTCGCGGTTTTCCTCCTCTCTCCACACCGCCACCTTTACACTGTGCTACCTACCAGACAATCTGGTACTAAACCTTCGACTCCCATTTCTCAAGAAACTTTCACTTGTGTGGGTTCGTATATCGGAGGCCTCATTGCACAGCATCATCCACTCGAGTTGCCCTGCGCTGGAGTGCTTGGTGCTTGTTTTCATAGTTAGAATCGGTTGTCTCCAAATAAAGTCGCCTAACCTTGTAAGAATTGGAATTCCTTTTGACGGAAGGCAGCTCATCATCCAAGATGCCCCTTCACTTCAAAGGTTGATCCTTGATTCTAGTTATTCACTGTTGCAAATAACCGTCCTCTCTGCGCCTAAACTGGAGACCTTGGGTGTAATACATGATCTTTGTGCTCATTTCAATATGGTGTTTGGCTCCACAGTTCTTCAGGTACTTTATATTATCATCTACACTTGTAACCATAAGCTGCATTTTAAATTTCTGCACATAATTTATATATCATCTTGGAGTACACATTTTGTACTAATATTATGTTCTATGCTCAATGAAGAGTTTCTCCATGGATGGCCTATCAATGGTGCTGGATTCTGTCAAGATCTTATATATCCAAATGAATAGTTTTGATCTGAACAAGATTATTGGCTTGCTGCAATGCTTTCCATGTCTGGAGAAGTTGTATATAAAGGTGATAATTTCACGCACATTGGAAGCCCGCATACAATGTACTAGAATTAACCGTTCAGCTGTTGCTCTTTCGACACTCTTCTTTTAGACCTTAACTGTTTTCAATCTTCATGTCTATTTAGGCAACAGGACGGGGTAAGAAAGTTATAACCAATCGGTGGATTCGTAAGCATCGGGACTTTCTCACTTCTCATGAGATTCGATTGACGACAATAACGCTAGAATGATATGTAGCCAACCGTGCAAACACAAGATTTGTCACATTCTTCCTGCTGAATGCGAGGTTACTATTGTCCATCAGGCTTAAGTTTATCAGCAGCATGGTTTTGACGGATGGGTATGTCGAAGAGCAAAAAAAGGAGTTTCAGGTGGGCAAAAGAGCTTCTAAACGTGTCGGGCTTCTATTTACAACATATTGTGGTCATAATCCAGTAAATTTTATGACCCAGGATGTTCATTCTATGGACCTAACCGATCCATTTGACTGTGACTGCCGAAAACAGTGCTGGAGTTAGATGTTGTTGCCCTTTTCAATCTGGGTTTTTTTGTAAACCTGATGAACAATCAACCCTCGTGCTTTTGTATAGTTTGTAAGCTCGAGTTAGATGTTCCTGCCCTTTTCAACTCGGTTGTGACTGTCATATTTTCTTTGAAACAAGGCAAATGGCTTGCCATTTTTTTAATTTAGAGTGAAATATTGTAACAAATCACAACCAAGGGAAATAACATCACTCACGCTGGCTGCTTGAGCTCACTGTGCATTACAGAAGCCAAGTGATTAGCCCCCACCAGCACCCACAAACTTATTTCAAACTAGCACATCAAATGGGCTGTAAATTTTCATAGGAAAGGCTGCATGACCGTGACAGATTTGGATTCTGACATTTGGGACCTGCGAGGAAATAGCCTATCCAAGGTGGTGTCGACTTACTAGCCAGTCAACAAAGGATTCTGCCTAATAGTCGTTAGATTGACATCCAACATCTGTCGTGTATCTTCTATTTCTTGTCTTCTTCTTCCTCCAGCCGCGCAAACCAAACCACCCCGTCGGCTCCGCCCGCTCCAGCCTCCCATGGCTGGCTACGCCTCCTCCGCCCTACCGTATGTACCCTCCAACGTTGGCCAGTCCCTCCCTCTATTCCCCCACACGTCCTGTTATTCTCCGGCAATGTCAGCCCCAACACGCACCCGTGCCCGAACCAGTCAACCCTCGTACTCCCCTCCGCCTGTGACTGGACCGGCGCATCTTCAACGGCTCCTGTTCGTTCCGTCCGAGGCCTCGCCATCGTCCTCCGCCTTGCGGCCTTGGTTCGCTCGCCGTGCGCGGTGCGCCGCCCTCTTGCGTTGTCAACGTCATCAACAACCGAGAGGAACAAGGAGATGACTATACGTGGAGAGGATGACAGTAGGGACCCACCAGCGTCATGGTAGTACGCAAGCAAGTGCCTCTATAGTACAAGCCCAAAAATATGGTTCCTCCTAATGGTTGGACATCTGGGGCTCACGCCATTGTCAACGTAGTCAATAAACGAGACAATTACAATACGAGCGGCTGACACCAGGGACCCAGCAAGTCGCGCAGTTTTTTTTAAGGAACAAGCAGTTGTTATTTATACTAGTTTTAGCGACGGGTCAGGGTAACAACGGGGCTGTGCGGGGGCTGTGGCCCGTCTAGCCAGGGTTTTATTTATGTTTACCACATCATGATCCCAGTTGTGTTTTTTCTTGTTGAAAATGGCTAGCCCAGTTCTATTTTTTAAAAAGAAATACCCAAACAAGGCTACTTGCTTTATCGGCCCTGCTGGGCTGCAAATCTTTCAAGACGGTGAGAGTTTCATTCGGTTTGCCCAGAAATGGCCTGCACATTTTTAAAACACATCAAACCGGGAATTAGTTTCATTTTTTTCATTACAAGATCTTAAATTCCATTGATTTTTATGCGTGGACAATTATTTGGATTTTATATTTATATAAATTTTTTTCAAAATAGTTTGAATGTGAATCGATATTTCTGGATTAAAAACAGTTAACCACACCGAAATATGCAAAATTTCGTATACTTTTAAACCGTGGCCACAATATGGGGTGTAATACTAACAAAAAGAAGATGGGCTCCAAAAAAATCCTAAGAATTAGCAAATGGGTTGTACATTATTAGAAATAATGGCAGATGGGTTGTATGCTGTTTTCCACAGATTTGAGGTTGACTTGTGTGCCTACTACAGGTTGACGCGTATGCTTTCATAAAAAAAATGTTGACGCACACGCAACGCCCTGTCAAGTTAGTCAACACACAAGAGCAGTGACTGTTGGATGTCCATCCAACGGCTGTCGTGCTTCTTCAATCTCTGCTCTTCATGCTCCAGCCGCACAAACAAGCGCCGGCGGGATTGCCTGCTCCCTCCTCCCGAGGCCGGCTATGCTGCCGCGCAGGCCTCACGGCCCCACCGTACTCCCATCGCTAGCCTAGCCATCCCTCAAGTCACCCACACATGTTGTTATTCTCCGGCGACGGCAGACGAACCAGTAAACCCTCGTACTCCTCCGCATGGGAAACAACTGCCGAGTATTCCCTGGCTCTGTGTTGTTCCCTTCCTAGGCCTCGCCATCGTCCACCGCCCTGGTGTTCTCGGTGCGGCCTGGTCAACGTGGTCAATGAACGACATCCATCGGAAGTGGACTGTACGTGGAGGCTGACAGCTGGGTCCACGGCCGCACGCAAGGAAATGCCTCCTTATTATGCGCAAAATGATGATTCCTCCACCTGACAGCTAGGACCCACAGGAAGGGCCTCTGTATTTCATGAAAAAAATGTTCCCCCCGCTGACAGGTCGGACCCACCAGCTATATCTTCGCACGCAAGGAAGTGCCTCCTTATTATGCCCAAAAAATGAATACCCCCCTGCTAGCTGGGACCCACCATATTGTTGGGCTGACTTGTGGGCCTACTAAGTTGACGGGGACGAAGGGCTTTGTTAACTTAGTCAATACTCCAGTGACCGTATGATGTCCATCCAACGGCCATAGTGCTTCTTCAACCTCTGGTCTTCGCCGCCCAAAGCAGCACCGGTCGTGCCGCCTGCTCCTGCCTCCCGTGGCCGGCTGTGCTACTGCTTGCTCCTGCCTCCCGTGGCCCAGCTCTGCGTCGTCCCCTTCCTAGGCATCACCGTCATCCACCGCCGTGGTGCTCTCGGTGCGGCATGGTCAATGTGGTCAACGAACGACTTCCATCGGAAGAGTACTGTACGTGGAGAGGCTGACAGCTGGGTCCACGGCAGCCGCAAGGAAGTGCCTCCTTATTACGTGGAAAATAATTATTCCTCCACTTGACAGCGGGGACCCACCGGACGGGCCACCAGTATTTTGTGAAAAAAATCGTTTCCCCTGACTGTCGGGACCCACTGGACAAGCCACCATATTTCGCGAAAAAAAACGTTCCCCCCGCTGTCAGCTCGGACCCACCGGAAGTGCCTCCTTATTACGCACAAAAATATGAATACTCCCCTGGCTAGCTGGGACCCACCTTGGTGGGAGGCTGTCTTGTGGGCCTACTAAGTTGACAGGGACAAAGGGCTTTGTCAACTTAGTCAATATGAATGATTCTAGCTCAAGTGACCGTACGATGTCCATCCAACGGCCGTAGTGCTTCTTCAACCTCTGGTCTTCTTGCTCCAGCCGCCCAAAGCAGCGCCGGTCGTGCCGCATGCTCCTGCCTCCCGTGGCCGGCTGTGCTGCCGTGGAGGCCTCACCGCCCCCTACTATTCCCACCGCCGGCCAGGCCCTGCGGCGACAGCAGCCTCACACCGCAGCCGAACCAGTGAACCCTTGTACTCCTCTCCGCGCGGGCTTCCACTGCCGCGTCTTCCCCGGCTCCGCGCCGTCCCCTTCCTAGGCCTCGTCGTCGTCCACCGCTGTGGTGCTCTCCGCGCGGCGTGGTCAATGTGGTCAAGGAACGACTTCCATTGGAAGAGTACTATACGTGGAGAGGCTGATAGCTAGGTCCATGGCCACAACCCAGTTTTTTTGTGATTTGCCAAGTAAGTCGCTTTGTCAGGCTTGTTTGGCTGCAAATCTTTCAAGACGAGGAGAGCTTTTATTCGGCTGCCCGAGAAAATGGCTCATCAGTAATGAGAAATGGGTTGTACATTTTTAAAACACATCAAACTGGCAATTAGTTTCAAATATATTTTTTTTCATTTCAAGATTTTAAATTACATTAATTTTATGCGTGGAGAATTTGTTGGATTTATATTGATATACATTTATTTTTAAAATCAGTTTAAATGTGAGTCGAAATTTCAGGATTAAAAACAGTTCGAACCGCACCGAAATATGCAAAATTTCGTATATTTTTTTAACCGTGGCCACAATATGGGTTGTAATGCTAACAAAAAGAATATGGGCTCCAAAAAACCCTTAAGAATTAGCAAATGGGCTGTAAATTATTAGAAATAATGGCAGATGGGTTGTATGTTGTTTTCCACAGATTTGAGGCTTTCCTAAAAAAAGGTTGACGCACAAGCAGTGACGGTTGGACGTCCATCCAACGACCGTCGTGCTTCTTCAATCTCTTCTCTTCCTGCTCCAGCCGCTCAAACAAGCGCCGGCGGGACTGCCTGCTCCCTCCTCCACGCGGCCAGCTGTGCTGCCGCGCAGGCCTCACCGCCCCACTGTACTCCCATCGCCTGCCTAGCCATCCTTCTACTCACCCACACCTGCTGTTATTCTCCGGCGATGACAGACGAACCAGTAAACCCTCGTACAGTCGTACTCCCCTCCGTGTGGGAAACAACTGCCGAGTCTTCCCTGCCTTCGTGTCGTCCCCTTCCTAGGCCTCGCCGTCGTCCACCGCTGTGGTGCTCTCCGCGCGGCGTGGTAAATGTGGTCGACGACCGACTTCCATCGGAAGAGTACTGTGTGTGGAGACGCTGACAGCTGGGTCCACGGCCGCAGCAAGGAAGTGCCTCCTTATTACGCGCAAAATAATTATTCCTCCACCTGACAGCGGGGACCCACCGGACGGGCCACCGTATTTCACGAAAAAACGTTTCCCCCCTGACTGCTGGGACCCACCAGCTACACCTTCGCACGCAAGGAAGTGCGTCCTGGCAAAAAAACGATTTGCCCCCCTGACTGCTGGGACCCACCAGCTACATCTTCGCACGCAAGGAAGTGCGTCCGGGCAAAAAAAATGATTCACCCCCCTGACTGCTAGGACCCACCAGCTACATCTTCGCAGGCAAGGAAGTGCCTGACAGTTGGGACCCACCTGGTCGAACCCACCTGGTGGAAGCGTACGTAGCATTGTCATTCTGGTCGCGAACGTGTACGTACATACTGGTCGATGTAGAGGCGCGCACGTGTCATAGTAGAGGCGCGCACGTGTCGTAGTAGAGGCGCGCACGTAGCATGTACACGTACGTACAGCGGCGAGGGTGCAAGAAAGAAAATACGGTGACGTACGTACATACAGGCAGGGTCTCGAATGCCTACTCGCGCATACGTACATGGCTGGGTCGGAACAGAGAAACGGCATCGTCGTCGTGTTCATGGGGAGCCAACCGGCTGGGTCAGAATGGAATGCATGGTCGTGTTCATCGGGAGGGCTTGGACGGAACAGGCGATGGAAACGAGGCCTAACGTATCGCACAACGGAGGAAACGGCCTTGTGTTCGACCGGCCACATTCGGAACGGGGTCCTGTTGATCGGGAGGGGTGTGGCGTACCGCAAAACGGAGGAAACGGACCTCCTACGGTCAAAACAGGGGTCCTGTTGATCGGGAGGGGTGTGGCGTACCGCAAAACGGAGGAAACGGACCTCCTACGGTCGAAACGGGGGTCCTGTTGATCGGGAGG